>NW_007047419.1:69439-134190 GCF_000164805.1 Carlito syrichta
AAAATTGGAACCAATTCCCCTGAAAACTGGAACTAGACAAGGATGCCCACTCTCACCCCTCCTGTTCAACATAGGATTGGAAGTCCTGGCTAGAGCAATCAGAGAAGAGGAGGCAATCAGGGGTATCCAAATAGGAAAAGAGGAAGTCAAGTTATCTCTCTTTGCAGATGATATGATTGTGTACCTTGAAAACCCAAGAGAATCTGTCAAAAGCCTCCTTACATTGATAAAGGCCTTTGGCAACGTCTCAGGATACAAAATAAATGTACAAAAGACAATCACATTTCTCTACACCAATAATAAACAAACAGAAACCCAAATAAAAAGCACAATTCCATTCACAATAACCACAAAAAAGATGAAATACCTTGGCATCTTCCTAACCAGAGACATGAAAGACCTTTACAATGAAAATTACAAAACACTGCTCAAAGAAATCAAAGATGACACAAACAAGTGGAAAAATATCCCATGCTCATGGATTGGAAGAATCAACATTGTGAAGATGTCCATCTTACCTAAGGCAATCCACAAATTCAATGCAATACCCATCAAATTACCAGCAACATTCTTCTCAGACCTGGAAAAAACAACACAGGAATTTATATGGAAACACAAACGTCCAAGAATAGCCAGAACAATCCTCAGCGAAAAAAATTACGTTTTCAGCATTATGTTTTCAGTATTTGTTTCATAGATGCCCTTTACTAAATTGAGAAAATTCTTTACTATTCCTAGTCTGTTGAATTTTTAAAGCAAAGAGTAGATGTTGACTTTTGTCAGACCTTTTTTTCTCATGTCTATTGTGATGATAGTTTGGTTTTTCTTTTGTTAATGTACTGAATTATACTGATTGATGTTTTTTCAATGTTAAACTTATCTTGAATTGTTGGAATAAACTTAACTCCTTCAAGATGTATTGTCCTTTGTTTTATGTAGTTAGATTGATTTACTCAATTCCCCGCCCCCCTAACTTTTACATGAATGTTCATGAGGGATATTGATCTGTAGTTTTCTTTTCTTGAGATTTATTGGTAATTTAGGTACTATAATAATTTTGACTTCAGAATAAACAGGGAAGTGTTCTCTGCTTGTCAGTACTCTGAAAGAGTTTGCATAGAGTTGATATTAACTCTTACTTATATGCTGTGTAGCATTTGCCATTGAACTCATCTTTATGGAAAGTTTTTAACTAGAAATACAATTTCTTTTAAAGAACCAACTTTTCATTTCATTGATTTTTCTATAGTGTTTTTGTTTTCTATTTCATTGATTATTAACCTGATCTTTATAATTTTCTACTTTCTACTAACTTTGAGTTTAATTTGCTTTTATTTTTTCAGTTTTATAAAATGTAAGCTAAGGGCATTGATTTGAAATCTTCTTTTCTAAAAATAGACATTTTAGTGGTTGTAAATTTTCATAAGTATTTCTTTAGTAACAGACCGCACTGTTGGGATGTTTTCATTTCCATTAAGTTCAAAAAGCTCACTTTATGCTTTTTTTACACACAAAAAATTCTTTCTCTCTGTATTTGGGGTTGTTGATATTGCTGTGTCTTTAAATGAGTCTTTTCTGCTGTGTCTATTATAGCGATTCTCATCTGTGTATTTTTCCTGTCAGATATTGTTGTCTTCAGTTCTGATTGTGCAATCTTGGTCTAATTTTATGTCTTTCATGTCTCTAGCTAACTTTTGAAGTATATAGACTAGAGTTATAGTAACTTTTCAAATGCTTTTTTTTTTTGTCTGCTAATGATGGCATTTTAAAAACTTTTGTGTCTGTTCTTTTTGGATTTATTGATGCCTCTCCTCATTATGAGTGTATTTTCATGCTTCCTTACACTCCTGGTAATCTCTTTCTGATGCCAGACATTGTGATTTTAACTTGCTGAGTACTGGATATTTTTGGTTTCCTATAAATATTCTTGTGCTGTGTTCTGAGATACAGTTAAGTTACTTGGAAACAGTTTTATCCTTCTGGGTCTTGGTAATATTGGTTAGGCCGGCCCTGGAGTATTGCTCAGTCTAGATTTAATTCTTCCCATCTGGAGGCAAGACCTTTTGTGTACTCTGTCTAATGCCCTCTGAATGCTGTCCTTGGGAGAACAGGTACTGGTCCCATTCCTGGAAGCTTTTCTTTAAACTCTGATAAATATTTTGATAATATTTGTATCTCTGCTTCTCATCTAACTTTTGTATCCTTTTTCATTATTACACTGTTTTAATATATTCTTAACGTAAACTAAACATTTCATCACACTATATGAAGATTGACATTCTTTTTTCTTAGCTTTATTAAAATTCTACTTATTTAATTTAAAATTGGCAATTATGTCACTATAATAAAGATTCAACATAACTCACTCAAAAATAAATGCTGTGTTTATGTCTTTGTTGTGGTTGTTGAATCAGATTTACTATATCAGCTTTTTCCTGCAGTCTTCAAAACTATCATTTGAACAGATGAAGTTTCTTAAAACTGAGTGGAGGGAGAATAAACATGCATCTGCTAGCACAAGTCAGGCAGGAGCCTTTGGGAGATGCAGGGGCAAGGTAATGATGAGCTTGGAGGAGGAGGACTGGCCCTGAACACCAGAATATCGCCTGCCTCCTGCCAAACCCTCCCCTCATCCCTCTCCTCTCCTCTCTTCATTCTGTTTTACTGCTTCTTTTTTGGATATGTGGGTTTTTTCACCTTTTTTATTTTTCTTTTTTCTATTTTTATCCTTTTTCACATTTTAGGACTCTTGTTACCTTTGAGAACAGAGTCCTATAAAGGTGCTCTAATTGTGATTTCTGGAGTGTTGGTCACACAGTGATCAATTGAATTCTAATAGATTTAACTCTGGAATTCACAGTCAGCTCACAAAAGAAAGGCATGAATATGTAATAAAGAATGAATATATCATTTAGCAAGAAACAAGCTAAAATATTGTTGTGAAGTCTACGGGTAAATACTTTCACATTTTCTCCCCATTTCTAATTCCCAGAGGCAAACAGGTTAATGATATTAGTCATATCAATCCATCTGTCCCCCTTTCCTACTGGGGTATAATCAGTTGACATTTCTTTGGCAGTCAGGGAGGCTAACCTGGCAGCTTCCTTTGCATCTGTCTTTTCTGCAGATTGCATGGGGGCTGTTTTGTCTCTTCTGCTGGGCATTATTCACTGAAGCTTGTTTAGTTGATTAGCTGCAACTCCTTTGATCAGCTCTAAGGTGATGAGGAAGGCGAGGTGAATTGAAATGCCAGAGGATTTCTAAATTCTTTTCTAGATCTATAATTCAATGGAACAATAAAAGCATGTGATGGCACCTGTTTTGACAAAGGCCCTGTCCCTACAGGGGTAAACAATGAGTATGGAGAGCAGAGCATTGCTGCTTGCTCCTCAAGAAAGCTGTATTTAAGACCAGCTTTCTTCAGGTAGGATTTGTGGGATTTACGAGGTTGATGATTTGAAAAATGTTTGGAGTGGAGCTGGGGGGAGATATTGCATTCTCTTCTTTCAGACCCAGGGGGCAGATTGCATTTCTGCACACCTGCTCAGAGCGCTGCGTTCGGGATGCAAATGGAGAAACCAAGGGAGAACACGGGTACAGATTTGCACATGTGCTCCCTTTCTGTGTGCTATCTGAGGTTCTGCTTCCTTGATGAATTTCTGAGAAGTGCTGGGGAGAATGTGCCAGGTTGGAAGGAAGGAGAAAGGTCTCTCTCAGCGGGCCAGGAGGCTTAACCTTGGCGCTTACGGATCGAGGCATTAGCTGGTCATTGAACAAATCATGCTGTATAATCATTACTTCTTTCCAAAAGTGTTTGTTCTCAAGCAGAAAGCTAATAATGTGATTTTTAAAAACATATATAAGTTATTCTTATTTCCAAGGCATTCAAAAGAAAATCACATTATTTACTAATAAGGAAAAACACTTTTAGAATAGACCACAGTTTATCATAACCTATTTCTTGAGAAACAATTTCCTAACCATGCTTTAAAATATTGAAATCTATGAATTATACTTCCCGTGCATTTAGCACTCTAGAGTTTATATGGGGATCTGAAAACTGCAAGGCCACCGGTAGATAAATATCCAGAAGAGCATATATGTTACAAAGATTTTGACAACATACATGGATTTGGATATAAATGTGTCTAAAGCACATATTTTGTTGTATCATCTCTTATTTAGATCCCCTAAATTTCAGTTTGTCACTCATGTAGACATGTATTCAAGTGCATTACATGTTGACCAGTTTCTGGGGTGGAAAATTGCAGTGTCAGCAGTAGTTCAGAGCTGGGCTCGGTGGCTCAGCCTGTAATCCCATGCTTTGGGAGGCTGAGGTGAGTGGATTGCCTGAGCCCGTGGGTTCAAGACCCGCCTGGGCAACTTGGCGAGACCTCATCTCTACTATAAATAAAAAAATTAGCTGGACATGGTAGTGCGCGCCTGTAGTTCCAACTACTTGAAAGGCTGAGGCAGAAGGATCGCCAGAGCCCAGCAGGTCGAGGCTGCGGTGGCCGAGAGCGGCGACTGCACTCCAGTCGGGCAACAGAGTGAGACTCCAACTCAAAAAATAAAATAAAATAAAATAAAAAATAAAAAGTAGTTCAGTATTACAGTTTGAGAGGTGATTTAGTATTGCAGTATGAGTGGTGGAACAGCATTGCAGTGGAAGAGGTGGTCTAATATTGCAGGGTGAGAGGGGGTCCAGGATTGCAGTTTGAGTAGTGGTCCAATATTGCAGTATGAGAGGTGGTTCAGTATTGCAACTTGAGAGGTGGTTAAGTATAGCAGTGTGAGAGGTGGTCTAGTATTGCAGTGAGAGAAGTGGCCCAGTGTTGCAGTGTTAGAGATGATTCTGTATTACAGTATGAGAATTGGTCTAGAATTACAGTGTGAGTGGTGGGTCCAGTATTGCAGTGGGAGAGGTGATTCAGTTTACAGTGGGAGTGGTAGTCCAGTATTACAGTGTGAGAGGTTGTTCAATATTGCAGTGTGAGAGTTAGTCCAGTATTGCAGTGTGAAAGGTGGTTCAGTGTTACAATGTGAGAGGAGGTCTAGTATTACAGTATCAGAGGTATCAGAGTGAACACTTCATGTGATGCTTTTCTTGGGAGCATTCTGACATCTAGATCTCCCATATCAGTGGTGTTCTTGTCACTCCCATGCGACTGTGACCTCCCCAAGACCCTCTCCAAGGTTCATTTTGGTGAATGGGGCTACTCAGCACTAGGTCATGTGGTGACTGGTTGCTGGGGAGATGAGAACCAGATTGTCTGAAGCCCTGCAATGACAAGCCCTTGCCTATATTCAGGTAACTGTTCATCCAGGGATCAGGTGAGAGTGGGACAAGTTTGCTGCATTGCAAATTAATTCTGAGTACATATAAAGCATGAAGTAGCTCCATCTCTCAGAGGACGTTCATTTTCCAGATATGGAAGGTAAGATTGCAGGTCTCAGAGACAGGGATGGAATACTGCACCCTTTTGGCTCCACACCCATGTACCACAGTTTACTCATCATTTGTATTACAACAAAAATAATAACAATAACAGCAGTAGTACCTATGCTCAAGGGGCATGTGAGGTTTTGTTGGGAATATGTATATAAAATGATAAACAGAATGCCTAGCATACAGGAATGCCTAGCACTAAAAACAAGTGGCTATTATTAAAATAGCAAAAATAAACAGAACTGTGATATGAATAAACCCATACTATAGAGCCAGAGAATGCATCGTTTGTTTCTCAGTGTGTATATGCCTGTGGGACGAGTTGGAGGGAAGGAAGAAAGAAGGATCCTCGTGACTTTGAGTTCACTATGGGAGGAGACCTCAAGTAGTGTAGAACTTCCCCCCTAGGGAGAAATAATTTAAGCTCCGAAACACCATTGCTTTTTGTTTCTGTTTTTGCTTTGTTTTGTGGTTCCTCATCTAGAATTTCCTACTCATTTCTTACTTAAGTCTACCATGGAAGAAAAGACTATTGGAAGCTTTCATAAGCACCAAGAAAGTACAAATTGCCTTCCCAAGTCTGAAGAAGATTTCTTTGAGTTTTCTGTCTTGCTATCAAGAACAAGCATTTGTTAAGTTTCCAGGGTTCAGGGAGAACATCCAGGAGGCTTTGTTTATTTCACCATCTATAAGCTGTAATCACCAAACCCATTGTTGCTATCATTATTTTGAATAGTTATATGTTAGCTCAATTAAGAAATAGAAAATAAAGTATTTTATTTTACTGTGACTATTTTTATAAGACTCTTTTTATGTAGATCTGAGTTCCTGACCTGTATCAATTTTCTTCTCTCTGAAGAACTTTCAAAATTTCTTACAAAGCAGGACTACTGGCAACAAATTTCCTCAATTACTGTTAGTTTGAGAAAGTCTGTTTCTCCTTTGCTTTTCAAGGATACTTTTACTGAACAAAGAATTCTAGGTTACTGGTTTTCTTCTTTCAACAATGTAAATACTTTACTCCATTCTCTTCTTGTTCTCATAGTTTCTGGAGGGAAGTCTGATATAATTCTTATCCTTGTTTCTCTATAGATACGATGTTTTTTCAAGATCTTCTCTTGGTCTTTGGTTTTCTGCAGTCTGAATATGACATTCTTTAGTGTACATGTTTTGTGTGTGTGGTTCTTTATTCTGCTTGGTGTTCTCTAAGTTTGTATCAGTGTTCCAGTGTCAGTCATTAATTTTGGCAATTTTCAGCCATCGTTACTTTTAGTATTTCTTAAGTTTTTATCTTTATTCTCATGGTATTGCCATTATATATATACTGTACTGCTTATAATTGCCCCGTGGTTCTTGGATATTTTTTCTTTTTTCTCTTTGCTTTTCAGTTTGGTAAGACTCTATTGATATTTTCAAAAGCTCCCTGATTCTTTTTTCAGCTATCTTTGGTGTACTGATGAGCCCATCAAAAGCATTTTTCATTTCTGTTGCAATGTTTTTGGTTTTTAGCATTTTCCTTTGATCTTTATTTAGAGTTCGTATCTCTCTGCTTACATTACTCATCTATTCTTGCATACTGTCCACTTTTTTCTCTTAGAGCCCTTAATGTGTTAATCACAGATACTTTGAATTTCTTGTTTGATAATTACAAAGTCTCTGCTGTGTCTGAATCTGGAACTTATGCTGGCTCTGTCTCTTTAGACTGTGTTTTCTGCCTTTTAGCATGTCTTGTCATTTTTTGCTGAAAGTCAGACATGATATATTGATTACAGGGAACTAAGTTAAATCAGTCTTTGATGTGAGGTTTTAAGTTTCTCTGTCTAGAAGTTTGACTGCTGTGTTTACCTTTTGCTATAACTGTAGCTATGGAGGCAAGAATTTCGTGTAGTGTTCTTGTTTTTATCTCTTCTATTACCTTGGGGTTTCCCTAGACACTCCTTAATTAGAATCTGAGGCTTTCAGTTTTTCAGTTGCATGTCCTTGTTACTACACAGGAACCCTGTTGGGGTCATGGTAATGTTTCAGGGAAGGAGACGCATTCTAAATTGCTATGATTGGATCTCAGTATTTTAGTGAGTGTGTGACCCTGGACTGTGACCTTCACAAATGCTTTTCAGTTTGTTTCCTCCTCTTAAATGAGACAGAAAGGCTAGAGAGGTCTGGGACCGAGATTGAGTATTTACCTTTACCCTGACAGGTGAGGCTCTAGTAAAGTATTTGTCCTTATGGACAGGTCTCTTTTATGGGGAAGAGGGCACTCTGGGTGTATTTCAAGAGGGTCTTTCCCTCTCTTCCTGCCAGAAGCACAAGGGGATTTTTCTGCAGTCTTCACACTGAGAACTTGATAGGCCAACTAGTGGTAAAAACTCCCAAATTTGTAAGGATTCCCCTGAGACTGGGTCCTCAGGAGTTTTAAAGTGTCAAGGTAATCTATGTCTCCAAGGAATAGTCAATTCCCTTTATGTTTTTGTAATAGTTGCTGTGATTCTCTGTATCTGTTTGTCTCTTTCTGTGGTTTTCAGGGCAGTAGTTTGTCCTACGGGCTCAGTTCTTGGATAGATCCAATAAATTATTGATTTTGTTTGCTCAATCTTTTTCTTGTTGAGGGAACAAGAATGATTAATTTCAGGATCTTCATATGTTGGAATGGGAGGCAGAAATCTACTGCAAGTTTCAGAATCTCCTCCCCAGGTGTGTGAAGACTAGGTCTCATGTGGTGGGAGTTCTGCTCATTAGACCACCCCTCCCAGGCTAATAAAAACTTCCATGGTGATGTGATCTCATAGGAGATATTCATTTTCGTTTCTTTTCTTGTATTTACTCTTCCCACTTCAGTTTTCTGAAAACGTTTTGCAGACTATGCTGAGAGCACTGGGTCAGCTTGGGACTCTGCCACTAATCAGCTGAATGAATTCAGGCAACTCAATAATCTCTCTGTGCTGTGGATTTTCTCACTTGTGAAAGCACCTGCTGATACTTGTGTTCTTTGCCTGACAGTTGTGAGAGTCAAATAAAACAATGTTCAAATGCTCTTTAAAATGAGGAGTTACTGGCCATGGATTTCTTGGTACTGATTTATTTTGGCCAGCTAGAACTATCGCAGAATTAGACACTCACATTTGAAAGGCATCTGAACTTGAGAGCCAGAGAGGCTTTCCTGTGCTTCTATGGCCTTTTTGGAATCCAAGTTTTGCATATATTCTCTCTCAGTCCCTCCTGTGACCTGTGGTTCTTACAGTTCTAAATGCATTGCTCTATGCAAAAATTTTTGTCCAAAGAAATGAACTTTATTCAAAATTGAAAACGTTGAAACAGACTTAGTAAAATGAGATTTTTTTACTCTTAGTGCATAGTTTTGATTCACAAAGCACCTTAGTTTACATGCATTTATACTATACCAGTATCAAAGCTGTATAAATAATATGGAAAATATCTTCAAGTTTTTTTTGTCAGCCTTCATTGAAAAAGTTGTGGGTATTAACACAAGTAGACCAATGTCTAAAGTAAATCTGCCTACATCTCCATCAAGACGCCCAGGTAACACTCAGCTAGGCATGCTGCAGGACATAAGCCCACTTTGAGGGAAAAGCTTAGGGAATTAATACTCACAATTCAATACCATCTCTAACTTCCAAGCTAGAGTCAGATACTTGCTTTTCTCAGTTGACTACAGTCTTGGAGGGATAGAAAATGACTTTTCAATTATAAGAAATTGTTTCACCAAACACTTTTACCTAAAGAGTTCATGACGATATAAAGGAGAGCTTTGTGATATTCAAGCATGGGCACTTTTGTATCTGAAATTGTCTTTGCTGCCACCAACAAAAGGCAATTTAGCTGTTATTACCTTCCTCCTGCATGTGATCCCTTTGGCCTCTCATTTCTACTTAATGCAGAATGTATTTCTTTTGAATACTTTCTCACCTAGACAATCACAAACCAGAAAAGGGATTGTCGCTGAGAAGCGAAAGATCACTTCTATGAAAGTAAGTCATGTTTGGAGGGCAAAAAAGTTACTTGACTTGAAGCCAATCTATACTGAGTTGACCAATATGGGAGTTATTCAAGCAGAGGTTAGAGGTAGGATTGGAATATTCTTTTGGATTATTTTCTATTCCAGTTTTTATAGTAATTATTTCCTCTTTTGTCCAGTTTACTATGGACTGATGATAGCAAGTGACTGAGAAGAATCAGTAAGTTCTAATCATAGCTACTTAAACCAACACTGACAAGGCTCCAATGAACAGGTCAGTTATAATAGAAATTAATGGGAATGATACATTTTACTAAGGATCATAAAGCTGGAAGATACAACCATGTGTTTGCAGGTCCAGGTACCCTCATTGATGGATCCTGATATGCACATAAGGAATGAGGTGTCAGGGCAGAGTATTGGGTTAATAACAAAGCTTTTGTTTATTTGTTTCTTTTTTTCAACTTGTTGAAAATTTTGAAATGAACGACTCCTAAAAATCAAGTCCTGATGTCAGTGGTAGGAAATTAAGTCCAGGAGAAGAACCCCAGGAGGAGAGCAGATAAGTAACCTTATTCTTGTAATTCCTTTTTCATGAGATTAGGTCATTGTGCACACTGTGATTCAATGCCTCTCTCCCCATCCCCTCTCTGAAGCACCTGCTTGCATATTTCCTTAGCCATGGGTCATTTACTTCTGATCTGTCCTCCCCACTCTGGGGCTGCTGATATCACTGCCTGGATGCAGAGTACATGTAGTAAAAGGAATGATGCCTGACAGGGCCTTCTGAAACAGCTTTTTAAAGAATTCTGCCATGTGAAGTCCCCTCGCCCTTTTCAATTTCTATGTCTCTGGCTTCTTTCTTCTTTTTCCCTGCTTTGTCTTCTTCATGTATCCTTTCCTTCTCTATTAAAATTTTGTTACTAAATCGTCTCTCTGCTCCTTCTTGTTGCCATAAAACTTGTGTATAAAACAAAGGAGAAATAGGGAAAGATAAATGAATGCAAGAGGAATACAGGGGATGTGTGAGAAGACAGAAACAAAAACACAGCAGGAAGAGCAGGGGTGAAGTCTTAGTGTCCCAGTGCCTACTGAGAAGGTGCTTGCTGTCCAACCAGTGAAAAGGAAATCCTGAAGAAAAAAGGAAAAAAAGAGAAGATAAGGAGTGAGAGTAGGAAGACACCTTGAGAAAGTTAGGAGGAAGGTGAAACTGGAAGAGTGAAGGGGAGAAGGGGCTGGACGTTTGAAAGAGGAAATCTTTAGAACAAACAAAATGACCCACTACATGAGAAACAAAACAAAAGGGATGTTATAGAATATGTGTAAATATCGTGCATTATCTGATTTTTCATCCTTCAGAGAAGCAATAAGGAAGGAAGGAAAGGAGAGAGGGGAAAAAGGGAAGGACGGGAGCAGGAAGGAGAGAAGGTAGGGAATCGGGGAGGCAGGCAGGTGGGGAGAACGGGAGGCAAGGAAAGGAAAAGGAGAAAGAGAAGCGTGGTGCCAAGGTGTGTCAGGCTGCTTTGATTGAGGCATTGCACTTAGACTTTTCCTATTAGTGTTGTGCCCCCTTTCTTAACTGGGGTGGGGGGGCTTCTATTTGTATGCGTGAACGCGCGTGATTTCATAAAGCTTTTTGAAATTTTAAAATTGCATCTGAATTCTAAATCCCTTCCACACATATGTAATCTTGGTCTTTCAAAAAGTGGCACTGACAAATTTTATGTGAAATATCCTCAAAACAATTGATGACACTTTGAAGGAGAAAGTTGGATGTGAAAGTGTTCCACCTAGACCCACGCAGGGGAGAGTCATCCCATGGTGGGATGAAGGATCAGGATGAGGCCCAGGGCACCAGAGTGAGTCCTGTCCTCACAGTCAGCTCAGTGTGGCACAGGGTGGCACAGAGCCAGCTTGCCGTTTCTGTGCCCCTTGGCATAGGGCTCTGAGTGCCAGTGAGCTGGGATAGCTGCATGGTCATTAAGTTGGAGCCTCTTTTGCTGTGATAGCCAGTTCCACGTTGGCTCTTTCCCAGATGCAGTTTCTACTGACAAAATAATTTCCATTTAGTAGAGAACTGTTAAGCTCTAGGCCGAGCCTTTATTAAACATATTCCTTCCAGAGGAGACCTTGCGTGAGATGGCTGTTCACAGTGACTCCTGGGTGGCATCCCAGCAAGGCTTCTCTGTGGTCCAGCCCCTTAACCACGTTGGCGCTATGATGCTTATTCAGAACTTTCCTGGGGACTTCGCTTGCGTAATATAAGGCAGCACTGCTTACATGTGATCTCAACTCTATGAACTTTCTTTGATCTGGGATATATTTTCGTGCACTACTAAACTTATCAAATTAACTGTTAAAGTCACAATGTATGACCATATGAATGTTTTGGAGTTGTCAACATCCATTCTTGCCTTCCGATAGAAATTGTACAGTTCTTAGAGCCTTAGGTATAGTAATGGATTTCACACTGTTATTTATTGATAGAAACACTTTTGCTAAAGGTACTGCAATTTTCTTAACAACAGCAAATAAGTAAGAATGCCATTGAAAACTTCAGTGACATTTCATCCTTGCTTGCTGTGAAAATCTTCCATTTTTTCCAACAGTATTCTATAGAACGTACAAGGAGGAGCTTCAATACTATTTTCAATTTTCAGTACTTTCAATTTCGATCCTATTGAAAGTACTCCAGGCAACTGAAACAGATGGAATTTTCCCCAAATTATTTTACAATGCTAAAACCACACTGATACCCAAACTGGGTAAAGATTCAACAAAAAAGGATAACTACAGGCCAATATCCCTGATGAACATAGATGCAAAAATCCTCAACAAGATTCTAGCAAATTAGGTCCAAAAACATATCTCAAAAATATTTCACCATGACCAAGTAGGCTTTATCCCCAGGATGCAGGGCTGGTTTAACATTCACAGGACCATAAATGTAATTAAATACGTCAACAGATGTAAAACCAAGAACTACATGATTATATAATTAGATGCAGTAAAAGCTGTTGGTAAAATCCAGCATCACTTATTGATAAAAATCCTCAAACACCTAGGTATAGAAAGAACGTACCTCAATAGTAAGTGCCATTTATGATAAACCCACAGCTAACCTATTACTAAATGGACAGAAACTGGAAACATTTCCCCTGAAAACTGGAACAAAACTGCCCACTCTCACCCCTCTTGTTCAACATGGTGTTGGAAGTCCTAGCTCGAGCAATTAGACAAGAAAAGAAAATCAGGTGTATCCAAAAATGAAAAGAGAAAACCAAACTATCCCTCTTTGCTGATGATATGATCCTATACCTTGAAAATCCAAGAAAATCTTTCAAAAACCTGCTTATACTAATAAAGGATGTTGGCAAAGTCTCAGGGTACAAAATAAATGTGCAAAAGATAGTTACCTTCTTATACAGCAACAACAGGCAGGCAGAGACCCAAATTAATAGCACAATCCCATTCACAATAGCCACAAAAGAAAGAAAGAAAGAAAGAAAGAAAGAAAGAAAGAAAGAAAGAGCTCGTTATCTTGCTAACCAGGAAGTGAAAGACCTTTACAAAGAGAACTACAAAACACTGCTCAAAGAAATCCAAGAAGACACAAACAAATGGAAAAATATTCCATGCTCATGGACAGAAAGAATCAATATTGTTAAAATGTTCATCCCTCCAAAAGCAATGTACAGATTCAATGCAATACCCATATAATTACCAACAACATTCTTCTCAAACTTGGAAATGACAATACAGAAATTCATATGGAAACATAAACGACCATGAATAGCCAAAACAATTCTTAGCAAAAGAAACAAATAAAGAGGAATCACACTTTCAGACTTCAAACTTTACTATAAGGCTACAATAGTCAAAAGAACTTGGTGTTGGTACAAGAACAGGCATATAGACCAATGGAACAGGATAGAGATTATAGAAGTAAAACCTCAATTTCTCAACCAACTTATTTTTGATAAAGCCTCCAACAACAACCACTGGGGAGAGGAGAAACTATTTAGTAAATGGTGCTGGGAAAACTGGCTGATCACTTGCAGAAGATTGAAACGGGACCGCTACCTATCACCATACAGAAAAATTAACTCTAAATGGATCAAAGACCTAAACACAAAACCTCAAACTATAAGCATCTTAGAAAACGCAGGAGACACCCTTATGGAAATTGGAACTGGCAACCAATTCCTGATCAGAACCCTAAGTGCCCAAACCACAAGAAATAAGACAATGGGACCTCATCAAACCTACAAGCTTCTATAAAACAAAATAAACTGTCAAGACAGCAGGGAGACAGCTCACGGAATGGGAAGAAATATTTGCCAACTGTATACCTGACGAAGACCTAACATCTAGGATCTACAAGGAACTCAAATGGGTTGAAAGAAAAAAAAAACAGCCCCATTAAAAAAGTGGGCAAAAGACATGAATAGACACTTCTCAACACCAGGTCAGACAAATACTTAACATCTTTGATCTACAAGGAACTCAAACGTGCTGAAAAGAAAAAAAACAAACAATCCCATTATAACATGGGCAAAAGATATGAACAGACACTTCACAAAGGAAGACATCCGAGCAGCCAACAGACATATGAAGAAATGTTCAACCTCACTTATCATCAGGGAGATGCAAATCAAAACCACACTGAGATACCATCTAACTCCAATCAGAATGGCAATTATCAACAACTCAAAAAGATAACAGCTGCTGGAGAGGGTGTGGAGAAAAAGGAACACTTCTACAATGTTGGTGGGAGTGTAAACTAGTGCAACCTCTGTGGAAAGCAGTGTGGCGATTTCTAAAAGCTTTAAATATCAACCTCCCATACGAACTCGCAATCCCCCTACTGGAAATATATCCAGAAAAACTCAAATCACTCTATAAAAAAAGATACCTGCACACGTATGTTTATCGCAGCATTGTTCACAATAGCAAGAACCTGGAAGCAACCATGCTGCCCATCAAAAGAGGACTAGATTTAAAAAATGTAGTACATATACACGATGGAATACTAACACAGCCATAAAAAAGAACAAAATCATGAATTTTGCAGCAACCTGGATGGAACTAGAGTCTATAATACTGAGTGACCTCTCACAAAAGCAAAGGTCCCAGTATCACATATTCTCACTCATATAATGGACCTTGAACATCCAACCTAATACTATAAGAAAATAACTGACAGTAGTGGGAAACTATGGTGGGGGGAGGGAGATGGGATTAACGGTAGCAAATATCTGTCTGGGGATGGGGAAGCACCTCTTATCAATAGGGTGCCTGGATGAAACATATTTGTATACCTAACCCTTAACTGTACCCCACAGTACAGTACCCTTAACTGTACCCCACATAATAAAAAATATTGATTATAAAAAAAAAGAAGATATGCCAGCAGGCAACAGACACATGAAAAAGTGCTCAACCTCACTAATCATGAGAGAAATGTAAATCAAAACCACATTGAGTTACCAATAAGAATGGCCATCATTAATAAAACAAACAACAACAGATGCTGGCAAGGATGCAGAGAAAAAGGAATGCTTCTGCAATGCTGGTGGGAATGCAAATTAGTGCAACCTCTTTGGAAGACAGTGTGGTGATTTCTGAAAGAACTACTAATTGACCTTCCATAAGATCCAGCAATTCCCCTATTGGAAATATATCCAGAGGAACTCAAATCATTCTACAAAAAAGATACCTGCACATGTGTTTGTTGCAGCTCTATTCACAATAGCAAAAACATGGAACCAACCTTGCTGCCCATTGAAGCTGGACTGGATTAAAAAAATGTGATACATATACACAATTGAATATTATGTAGCCATAAAGAAGGACAAAAATATAGACTTCACAGCAACTTGAATGGATCTAGAGTCCACCATACTCAGTGATCTAGAGTCCACCATACTCAGTGATCACGGAAACAAAGAACAGGGTACTACATGTTCTCACTCATAAGCAGATCTTGAACAATTATAATACTATAAAGAAGGGATTGGCAGTAGTGGAAAACTGTCAGGGTGGGGGGTGGGATTAGCAGTTGCGGGAAACTGCTAGGGGATGGGGGGGCACATCTAATCAACAAGGGTACCTACATAATCAACATTTGTATACCTAATTCTGAATTGTACCCCACATCTTTATATTAAAAAAAGAAGAAAAATAACTTCCATTTTTATGCCTTCTTTCAAGGTAGTTGATGATCTTTTTTTGTGGCAGTCATTTTTATTTGAGGAACATAAGAACCACCTTATTTATTGAGATCATGGTGGATCGAGTCCAATAACCCTGCCAGCAGTAGTCGCATTTGTGGGTCTTTCATAGCAATAATTTTGACAAGTCAGAGATCTACTCCTACTGTCATTAGACTTCTTTAATAATTTGTTTTGAAGAAGTTATTTCATGGATGTATTGAAACTATTTTTGAACTTAATTATTTCTTTTTTTTTTTTTTGAGTTGGAGCCTCACTCTGTCGCCCAGACTGGAGTGCAGTGGCCGCTCCCGGCCACCGCAGCCTCGACCGGCTGGGCTCCGGCAATTCTTCCGCCTCAGCCTTCCAAGTAGCCGGAATTACAGGCATGAAAACCATGCCCGGCTGATTTTTTTTTTAATTTATTGTAGAGATGAGGTCTCGCTGCCCAGGCGGGTCTCGATTCCGCGAGCTCAGACAACCCATTCACCTCAGCCTCCCAAAGGTGTGGAATTACAGGTTGAGTCACCGAGCCCGGCTAAACTTAATTATTTCTTTCATCTTGAATTGCCTCTTGAGATACTCTAATTTGTTTGCTACCTAAAACTATCTTTTTTTCTAAATTATGTCTTTTTTATACTAATATATGGGGTAAGAAATAGTCAAGTATTTTCAGAAATATAGGAAACAAATCCAAATTCACTTTTTCCTTGGAAATTGTGCTTTTTTAGACTTGAATCATGTCTTTATATCTTCCATCATTCTATCTATTGATGTTTTATGAACTCATTCTGATCTCATGGAAGGATTATTTGACCTTTCTGTGCCTCATGTTTCCTTAACTCTGTTATTAATTGTCTCAGCTGGCTTCCCTGTAAGCAGATCCTGAGACAATGATCCAAGAGGAAGGGGCTTTGTTTGGGGAGACCCTAGAATGCTGGCAGAGAAGTGGGCAGTGATACAGGAGGGAAGGGCAGCCAAAAATGCCTCCTTATTAGTTCACGTACCAATGAGAGTGACTGAGCTTAATCTCATGGGAGACAGCAGGAAAAGGTGCAAAGGATCTCCTGAGGCAGGTCACACTTTGAAAATTCTCACAATATTTCAAACTTTTTCATTGCTATATCTGCTGTGGTGATCTGTGATCTTTAATGTTACTTTTGTGGCACCGCAAACTGCATCAACAGAAGATGATGAGCTTGACTGACAAATGTGTGAGTTCTGACTGCCCCACCAACCAGCCTTCCCCATCTCTTTTTCTTTCATCAAGCCTGCCTATTCCCTGAGACACAACAATGTTCAAATTAGACCATTTAGTAAGCCTACAGTGGCCTCTAAGTGTTCTAGTGAAGGGAAGAATCTCACATCTCTCACTTTAAATCAAAAACTTGAAATAATTAATCTTGGTGAAGAAGACATGTCAAAGACTGAGAAAGGCCAAAAAGGAGACCCCTTGCACCAAATAATTAACCAAGCTATGAATGCAAGTAAGAAGTTCTGGAAGGAAATTAAAAGTGCTTCCCCAGTGAACACACTGATGCCTTCCAAATACTTGGAATTTGCTTGTATGCTCCCCATCATTTTTATTCTCCTCACCTGGAGGGCCTCCAGCTTCATTTTCCTATCCCCACCTGTGGCTACCAGATGCTCCCCCCAGCATTCAGATATGGTAGCTACATAGGAGTGGGCATATTGAATAGTGTCAGTTTCCAACCTGATGGGTGGATTGAGCCTTGTGTGTACACTGCTGACTACAGAAAACGTTAGGATCTTTTGGAGGCACCCTGACAGTATTTCTCACTCCTTTTCCTGGACTGCAAGATGAAAACTTAGAGCCACTCATTTGGTAAATAAGTATATTAACGTAACTCTGCACACCCTGAAGTGTCACCTGCTTTGTCAGTTTTTTTCCCCCTTTAAGTCTTACTCTCAAAAGTTCTGCCATGGTTACTCCCAATCATTGAAGGTTTAACCCCTCCCCCCAACAAGAACTCAGTAGCATCTGAAAACTTGGAGATGGATTTGTGCCTCCTTCTTCCAGATCTCTTACGAAAATGTCACAACAATCTCTTCACCTCCCTAGTGGAGTTCTTCTCTTCATAGCGCTCTATTCAGAGACATGCAATGTTCCTCATACCATTCTTTTCCATCATCCAATGTACTACTCATGCGTTATTCATCTTGCATAAGTTAGAGTGACCTACTATTTTTTTAAAAGTCTGAAGCATTTGGTGGAGAAAGTTGTGAAGATCTTTTTTCCTTTCAAGTCTAAATACCTGATTGATCTGTGTTGGTTCTCCTGTCTTCAGGCTGCAGGAGACACGGCTCCACCACGACCTCTCCCATAGATTTGATTAGGTTTGATTAAGTCTTTTCTCCTATGGCAATAATTTCTGCATGTAGAGGTCAGTGGGTCTCGTTCATTTATTCATTCATCAGTACTTTTAAGCACTTATCCAACAGGCTAGGGGCTGTCAAGGGAGCAAGGAACAGATGGGCTGGGCAGCCTCATTCTTCATCCCACTCGGCGGTGAACCATTTCCTACTGGGAAACCCATTGATATGGGAGCTCTGGAACTTCAGGTGGGAGCTTAACCTTGATTTAAGTTTACAGATATCTACAGAAAATTCTAGCTCAATGCATGCTACATTTATTATTTATCATAATAGTGCATTTTATTAATAAATGCTTATTATAAAATGTTCTTATTATTTCATAATAGAGGGCATATTGATGAAAGAGCACTTAGAATCTGCATCACACAGACATTTAATGTCAACCCAATTTTGTTTTTGTGAGCAGCTCTCACCTTTCTGGCCTGGGCAGACTGTTTTGAGGCAGAGGCAGACGTCCAGGATCTGGTACCAAAACCCTTCCTGAGTCTGTCACTGGAGTTCAGAAATTCTGCTGCCTGGGGCAGTTGGAGAGCAGAGCTCTCTGGTGGCTGATTGCCATTCAGGCCCCAGATGCATGAAGCCTTGGTACTCTGAGATGAGATGCTCCCAGGGCTGCAGGCTGGCAGACCTCGTCCCTAGCTGGCCGAGCTTCCCACGGGAGGCAGGTAGGTATGTCTACAGGGCAGTGACATGCCCGAACTGAGGGGCAACAGTCCCTTCACAGTTGGGGGATGGCTTTTCAGAGCATCATGCCCTCCCATCTCATTGCCTAATGGTACTAGGCCTCCAGGCATCGGGGAGTGTCACTCCTGAGTTGGTACAGATCCATCGTTGTGTCAAATACGAAGGTATAAGAGATGTAACCTGCTGGCTAAAGGCAAAGCAGAGACCCAGAGCTCCAAACTTCTTTTCAGCCTCAGGCTCGCACCGGTCCAAGAGAGAGTTTTCTATAACATTGAGTCTATGCTCCTTCCTTTCTGCAGGAGTTGGGGTTGTCTGGTGAGGGGATCAGCGTCTGTAGGTCCTGCACACAGTTAGATCAGTAGTAATCTTTTCGTGGGCCCTACTCACATTTCGTTTTGCTCCATGGTAAGACTTTGTATGTTTTCAGCCAGCAAATAATGAGGAAGCTTATGGAAGCCCGCCTGGGCATTTTTCTTCAAAATAACAGTAAAAAGGGCCAGTTGCACTGAGAGTAGAGAAGGGCAAGGAAGGTACTGAAATACTCATGCCAGAGTTTCACACAAAATTTATTGAGGTCACTGTGAATGTGAAGGTGGAAGTAGACTCCCATGCACCACAAATAAGTCATCTCCGCCCTCACAACATAGGAGAGAAATGCAAAAAATTGACCATTGGATAGCAGTGTCAGGTATTATACGGACAAACCTCAGGGCAAGGCATGGTAATTACCTCCACCAGGAGAAGGCAAGGACTCAGAACTAATTCAGGGAAAACAGAAGTGAGTCAGCTAGTATTTTTGAGGTTGTTTCTTCAAATGCTTAATAGTATTATTATTATTATTATTTTTGAGTTGGAGTCTCACTCTGTCACCTAGACTGGAGTGCAGTGTCCACTTCCGCCCACCACAGCCTCGACCTGCTGGGCTCTGGTGACCCTTCTGCCTCAGCCTTCCGAGTAGCTGGAATTACAGGCATGTGCTACCACGCCCGGCTGATTTTTTGATTTATTGTAGAGATGAGGTCTCGCTGCCTAAGCAGGTCTTGAACCTGCGGGCTCAGGCAATCTACTCACCTCAGCCTCCCAAAGGCGCAGGATTACAGGCTGAGCCACCGAGCCCGGCTATAGTATTATTTTAAAAATATTTTTACATTACCCGAAATACGCTTCCAAATTGCAAGGCCTGGGTATGTCTGGCACTAATAAGAACCAACATCAACTCATGTTTTCTGTTTTGTGATGTGGAAAATTACATATATCCAGACCCCTAACAACATGCAGAAGGACAACATTCCACGCTCTGTCAGAGCAGGGACAAAGGGACTTCCCTGGATGTTCTGACTTCACAAACCTTGGACAGACACAGTATGCCTGCAGCTTGGGGCAGCACCTAGGGTTGGATCGGACAATATGGTGCTTTTTCTCATGCTGGGAGGCAGAACATGCAGTTGAATTTTATGTTTTTAATAATCTGATTTTGAGGATAAGCATTTAGAAACGTACATGGATTTTCTCCCTGAAGAAGAAGATGGAAGGCAAATATATCATCCCTTCACCTCACCTCATTTTGAGTCTAAGTTTTGAACTACATGAACGGAATGAATCCAGGGTGAGTACTGCCAGTGAGGCTAATATTAGAAATGCCGCTGGTAGGGTGGCTTGTTTATTTTGCATTACATTCAAAAGCTTTAAGGCAGCTCACAAAAATACATAATGAGCAATAAGATTTTTGCAAGGAAGAGATGTGAAATCAGGCCTAAAGGAAAACAAGGATAAGAAAAGTATGTGAAGCCATGGGGAAGGTTAATCTTGAAAAGTGCATGCGTTCAAGGCTGCAGCAATTGCAAGAGGAGCACCCGAGTTCTCCCTGTTTTTATCTAGCAGACAGCACAAGGGAGACAGGACAGTTATTCGGAAATAATGTGGTGTTCTTGGATCTGGACCTGAAGAGAACCCCCTTCCGTGGGACCTGGAAAAGAGGACAGTCTGCTGCATTCTTCACACCCCACTGCCACTACCACTTAAAGCAGGAGCTCTCTTCATGATGCTGATAATAAGAACGATTATGCCCACTTATTGACCACTTCTCATGTCCAATTATAGGGTGAATTTGAGTCATGAAGTCAGTGACTGATGAGGGCTAGCTTTCCAGAAATGGTTAGTCTGACCACCAGGCCTTTGCTTTTCTTCACTATGAGGTAAGTGAAGAGAATTCATCTGGGAAATTTTTCTCTGAAAAGCAAGCATCCTCTGCACCACAGGATAAGTTGAACAGTGAGGTTAGATGTTGCCACACGTAGCTTTTTGTCTACGATAGAATTTGACCATTACCTCAAGAAGGGTCCACTGCATGACAAGACTGTAAGGCCATCAGTAGGTGTGAGCAAGGGGGACTAGTTGGCTAGTTCTTCTGAGGTGGGATTCAGTTAGTGCAGTGTTAGGAAGGTAGCGAGTGGCAAAGTGTCTGAAGACCATGTGTCACGGTTTTTCAGAGGAACAGAACCCATAGTGTAGAAGCAGAATCATAGTGTAGAACAAATAGGATGCATATATATATATATATATATATATATATATATATATACACACAGAGAGAGAGAGAGAGAGAGAGATCTATTTTAGGAATTGGCTTATGCAGTTGTGGGGGTTAGTAATTCTGAATCCTGCAGGGCAGCCTGGCAGGCTGGAAGCCCAGGGAAGAGCTGATTACAGCTCGACTCTGAAGGCCATCTGGAGGTAAACTTCTTTCTTCTTGAAGGGACTCGAGTCTCTTCTCCTAAGGTCTTCAGCTGACTAGATGAGGCTCACCTCCCTCATGGAACGTAATCTACTTTCCTTAAAGTCTACTGATTTAATGGTCAATCCTATCTAAAATATATCTTCACAGTGACATCTAGACTTGTGTTTGAACAGACATCTGGGGGCCATAACCTACCCAATGAAGTGAATGATACGTGAATTTAACTATCTTGCCACATTATGAAAAGAATGGAGGAAAGAGGCTAAGAACTTTAGACTGTAAAGTCAGCCAGGCCTCAGATCAGGACTAATTTTCTTCACATTTGTTTGAAGGATGCCTTAGGAATTAGTTTTATGCTGTGGGCCCAGTGAGGGGCAACTTTAGGATGCAGATTTTAGTCTGGCATAAGGCGGAACTAGTCCTGTTCACTAGGACGTAGGATCTCCCATCTCCAGAAGCTTTCCAGAAGGAGTGAGAATGGCCCTGGGCTTTGTGGAGAAAACGATTTCTGGCTCTAGCTTATTCTGATCCAGTTCTACTGTTAAGGAATGTTTAACCTAAGATACTATCATCATCCAAAACTCTATGATGGCTTTCCAAAGCAAATTTGAGGAATATGCCACAAATGCTAATAAAAGAATAAGTCAAACCTGAACTTGAAAGTGGGGAGGTGGAGTAGGATGGGGACAGGCATCTCCATGTGTGATGTAAATGTATAATAGACACCATGTCATATAGCAATATGCTGGACCAGAGCAGAGCAAATGTATGTGTGAATTCTCAGGAGCAGTGAGTGTGATTCTCACTGCTTTATTCTGAAGGTCCAGGGAGGGTATTTTAGAAAAGTAGGTGTCAGCCAGTGCTTATTCAATGAGGTCAGAAAACAAGATTTCAGTGGACAGTGTAGCTGCATTGCTCTGTGAGTGAGGGGTTTAGAAGCTATTACCTGAGGGCAAGGGAACTTCCCCATACAAAATTGTTTATACCTTAGTTTTTTTGTTATTGTTACTTAAAATGTGTAACAAGACCAATAGTCTACACCCCGTGTCCGGTAAGGTATGATTGAAGTGTTAGTTTCATTGCCTGTGATATAGACAGTGTCAGTGCCAGGTGGGGATGGATGCCGGGAGTCTTCACATGGGTTTCTGGTCTCTTGTTCCCACAGACCTGCATGCAGGCTGCTCAGGGAGACCCTGCCTATGGGCCTCCCCTGTTCTACCTCCAAATTTGGTGGTTGTATCGACTTCAGGTCTGAGCCCTAGAATTCAGTCAAGTGCATAAATAGCATAGCCAAGGCTAAAGAATGGTCAGGAAAAGGCTGGCGTTCTTGGCTTCCTGCATTTTCTCTCTCCCGAATCACCAGCTTTTGAGCAAAAACTCTGATTAACTCAATCTCAGAGACAGGAGTAAGTGAGAAGATTCAAAAGCTATGGGTTGTGAACAAATGAGCACTCTTTGTATCATGTCCTCTGCAGATATTTGCAGTTGAATAGTCCATGTTAGAAGCAAGCGGAAGGAGTGGTGCTCTAACTAGGGAACTGGGCATCTCTCACCTTACTGGGAGCACAGTGAGGACAGAGCTGCCTTTCTAGCTCTGAAACCAAAACTATTTTCAGATCTGCTCTTTTGAATGAAAGGATTTAACTTTTAGATGCTTTAGGTGAGGCCAAAGGAAGAAAGTAATGTGTAAGTCAAGAGAGGCAACTGGAGTAAAACTAACCAATGTTGTTCTGTGTGTGGCTGTGGAAATGAGAGAAGAGGTCTTCCCAGCACTGAGCTGAGGTTTTCATGCCCCTGCACTCAAGGAGGCAAGCCTCAAACCTATAGGCCTGAGCCACTTCTAGGTAATATCACTTCCTGAAACGTATCTTTAACCAAAGTCACTGTATACATTTAAAAAATGCTAAAAGAAAAAAAATTATTGAAAGAAAACATATTTGAGTACAGTATCTGGTATCATGGAATTTTTTTTTTTTTTTACTTTTTACTTTTTTTTCTGTGTAAAAACACTAGTATCATTTACTCTCTTTGTAACTGTAACAATTGGCAGGAAAGGTTTGTCTTAGTACAAACCAGGTGAGAATTTTGTACTTTTTAATTTTAATGATGTGGAATACAATTCAGGGTTAGGTATACAAATGCTCATTATGTAGGTACCCTTGTTGATGATGCCTGTCCCCTGGCAGTTTCCTAATCATTTATTTTAACTTGAAGTTATTATCTGATTAATACCAGTCATGCTGAGGTCTATTTTTTAGGAAAAGAGAATGTGAAGTAAATGATGACATTTACAAGATTCATTTATGATTGTTTGTCTTAAGCCGGTTGGAGATGTTTAAGCAAAGAGAATTTAGGAGAGTAGGTCAAAAAATTGAAACCGAAGATAGCAAGATAGAATAGCTCACCAAGTCCAGGTCTTCTTATTCTTGTTTTAGTAGGTTGAACTGAAGACTCATTTCTAGTGAGGAACTGAACACATATAGGAAATGGCAGGTCTGCCTGTGTGCGTGTGCGCACATATGGGCATGCGCTTTCATGTGTGCACACACAGGTACAGGTTTCAAGTCTCCATGATCTGTGTAAGTGGTAGCTTTAGTCTCACCTGGGTCTGTTTGGTGCCAGGAAATCTTACTCTTGTCAGTCCACTCTCATCTCACAGAAAGACAGACAATGCCCTGAGCTACCACCACCTTCCACCACCATGGGCTTGCCAGGGTCAGAGTCAGAAGTGAAAAGAGGACAGAAAAAGCTGAGGGTAGCTTTAGAAATAGGATTTAGTGTAATACAGTTATGTACTAGTCATGCAGAGAAGTAAAGGTCTATTGAAATAAAATAAATTTTTGCAAGTAGTTGCTGAGTATTCACTGCTTAATAACTCAGATGGGCTGAAAGATGTGTTCTGTATTTATGTAAGCAAAGACAGAGGGTCTGATGGTGACTCCTGAAGTGGTACAGTTCTTTTCTTAAAGATGTTTTCATACTATGTCAGGTCTGCTGACACAGAGTCTCTCCTTGACCAAACTCTGGTCAGACTCCTCTGAGCACTCTTCCCCCGACTTTTTTGAGCTTCAATGTTCATCTCTGGATTGTCCAAGTTTAGGAAACCCTGCAAAGTCATTTTAACCAGTATGTTCACCCTTGATACTTGCTCATCTTAGATATCTGATCAAGTTCCTCATTCACCATCCCTCAGGTAATGTCGCCCTGGACTGTCTTCAGCAAGAATCCTGTTAGGTCAGTTAAACCAGAATCCCCTCTCACCCCTGATATTACTTCTTTGTAATTTTTCCATCCATTGACACCCCCCCACTCTGCTCTTTTGCTATAATTTCCCACTTTTCCCAGTTGTATTGGGAAATAAGCTGAATCATTTTCCCCACAGAAAAATCCCACTGCAGTGGTTCCTATACCTATTGCAATGGTCCTGAATAAAATCATCTACCCCTCATAACACACACACATGAACACGTGCATGCACACTCACACTCACACTCATGCACAAGGTTAGTCGTGTTCAGAATCCCCCGGTCTTTAAGCTGGCTCCTGGCTGGGCTATGTCCCTTGGAGGAGCCCTAGGATGGAAATTAAATGGAGATCATGTAGCCCAGCTCCTTGTCTTGAGCCAGTACACTGCTCTCCAGGAGAACAGGGCACTGATCAGAGATAAAGCATTGGTTTTATAAACTGCAGAAGATCTTTAATATTTTTGTTGTTGTTCAGAAAATTGGGAAAAAGAAATAGCTGTACCATGAGAAATCAACTCCTCCATTTCGACTGAACCCAAGGCTCTCAAGTGTAATTTAATATTCAATGCCTCATTAAGAGACTCAGGGATTCCTGAGACTTTTGAAACCACAAGTAATTATTTCACAAGAAGACCCGCTAGCGAGATCGGTTTGATCCACCTTCTCAGTAAGAAGAAAGGCAGGCGCCTGCCTGGATCATACAAGGCTAACGCTTTGTGGTGCTTTGCTTCCGTTTGAAATGTTATTCCCTTGGCCTCAAAGAGTAAACATGATACCTAAAATCGAGCCAACCCTTCCATTTTTGTGAAAGACTGATATTGGTCCTGTCAGCCTGACTCTTCTCAAAGCTGGTGACCTTCTGTTGAAATCCTTGCCTGTAACTCAGTCGTCGCTCTCAGTTCTAATTCACTCCTTCCGCTGGCACTGGGCACATGCCCTGAGGCCCCTGCTCCCTGGCTTCCCGGAGGCCCCGCCACCTCACTCTCCATCCCTTCCCACGGCTCTGCTTTTACTCATATCACTGACCAGTCCGCCTCAGGACATCCTGTGTGTAAGTTATCTGTTCACTGTCTTTTCTAGAACTCCAGTGCCACAACAGCAGAGTGTGATACTCTGCTATGCCCACAGTGCCTAAACCAAGGTCTCAGGAAATACAACAAAATCGGGAGGAGTGGTTGAGTTCATTCCTACATTAAGGTACCCACTCCAGGAACTCAGTTTGACTTTTGCTGCCGGATAACAGGTTTAGAGATTAATGGTGTTAGGTAGATATGCCTTTAAGAGAGGACTTGCAAAAATACTGCTAAGGTGAAAGATATAAATAGAAAAAGAAATCTGCTTTAATGCAAAGTTTTCCCTATAATGGGTCATTAATGCACTTGTCACATTCTAACTTTATTCCATCCCAAGAATAAAAACTTTGGAGAGAACTTCTTAACACTGTGGTGCATTTCTAGATTTTCCCCTACGCACTGGGCATCTGCTGTGACAAGTGACTGCGTGGGGCTGTCCCTTGTCTCTGGGTCCCTTGTTTTGGTGTGATGCATGTACCTGTCTGATTTGCTCTGAAGGAGGCTGCTTCGGGTGCCTTTCACAGTCCCTACTTGCAGGGACCTCCTGGGTGGAGACTTTTGTTCTTGCTCTGTGTCTAAGAATTGAAGAGGAATTCCCTTCTGTGGTGGTATTAGATGGTCAGAATTTGGGGGTGCTCTTACAGCTCATGGATCCAGGTGCCTTGGAGGGGAGGTGAAGCAGAATTGTAGGTGAGCCAGTATGGTTGCGGACATTGTTCTATAAATAGCAGAGCTAAATGCAGTAACCGCAAGAATCCACTTCCCTGAGAGAGGAGGTGGAACCAGACAGGCTGAAGTGGGAACTCAGCCTCTCAGTTCACTCCTCCAGAGTTTAGAACAGCTTGGTCAAGAAGTCTTGTCACCAGTCAGCCTGTATTCACCTTGAGAGAGAGAAAGAGAAAGAGAGAGAGAGTTAAAATGTGAATTTTTTTCTAACAGTATTAATGAATGTTGAGTTTCAGAAGTTACCTGAGTTTCAGGAAATGCCTACATTCTGTGCCCAGCTTGTTTTTCTTCCAAATGAGTTAGAATTTCATCTCAGCAAGAATGGTCCCAGGAAGACACCAAGGGAGGTCAATTTGTAGCTCCATTATGGCACACCTTGATTTTTGCTTAAAATGCAAATTCTTCCGTTTGTGTGTTGGCTTTAGATATGTAAATATGGAAGGCACTTTTAATTTTTTTATGAACTAGAGTTTAAGAGTTCATGAAATAACTAGTTATTGAATCCTAGGAGGAACTTTTTCTTTCTTCTTATTTCTCTTGGTGTTTTTCTCTCTTTAATGACATTTTACCATCCTTCTCCCATCACAGCTTTTCTGTCTCTCTTTGTAAACACCATGTATCCATTCCTATACCATGCTTTTTTGAGGTCCAGGGATGTTTCATCCATGTGAGTCAATGGAGAGTTATGCAAAGAAACATTTAAATAGTCTGAACAGTTTGGTGGGAAAAAAAAACAAACTTTTTTTTTCACCCACTTAGGTTCAGGGGCTTGAATTAAAGTGACGCCAGACAGAGGAACAGAGGAAATGGCACAGAAAATTATTAATTTCTAAATTGGGGGCATGGGAGAATCACAGAAGTGAATACCCAAAGGGCAGCTGAGATTTGAGAGTTTATATCCCATCTTCATAGAGGAAAGAAAGAGGGGAAAAGGCCACTCACAGGAGAGAAAATGATTTTTAGGGAAGATAAATGGGCCTTAGGAGAGTAGACAGGGCATATGATGGTTTGTAACAGTGTCTGGGTATAGTGACAATGTCTTCTCTCCTGCAATGAAACTGTCTTCTCCAGTTGATGAAGCTCCTGCAGAGGGGATTTATGACAGTAGAGTTCTAAGACTCCAAAGAAAAGGGGGGGGGGGGAGGGAAAAAAAACCATAAAAAAGCAGAAAAAATTAAGAAAAAAGCAACCAAAAGACAGGGTAATTAGTCTAAATATTTATTGGTATGACCCTCCCTACAGTGAAGCCATTTGTTGATGCATATCACAGTGAGTTAGCAAATTTATAGACATGAAAATGAAAAATAACTTTTTGTCTTGGATCAAATAATATCAAACTCTTCTAGACAGTGACTAGGAAGGAAAACAATGTCTGCGTATAATCTGCTTGGCAGACTTGGAAACCTCACCCCCATCCCTGTGGCACTGGGTGTGGGAGGGCTGAGCATCTACTTCCCAAATCTCATTTCAGTTTCTTAATAGTAAAAAGTAAATTGAAAACATGTCAACCATAAAATTGATGAAGCCAAATAAAATCATTCTGAGATCCTGGCAGTAAAATCTACTTGAATTAATCAAATAGGAAATTTATAATTCTTTAATACGACTCATCCATAAAGCACCCCAGCATTTATGAAGCATACAACTCCATTACAAATTTGGTTGGTCTCTTGATAAATGTTTAAAGCACTCTCAAAACAGCAAAGAAAGGTGCAGCCCTCACTGAGATTCTTCTGCAGCACGTCGGTTCCTCTGTGAGCTTGGAGGACCGTGTGCCTGACCCAGCCTGACCTGGTCTTTCTTCCCTCCCTGTATAACCACAGCATAGCTAAGGGCAACTCGACCCTCCCTCTTGTATGTATTTCGAAAATAAATTCGAACTGTTACACATTTGGAGAGCATGGGTTTCATGTATTTATTTCAAACCACTTAGTGATGGAAATCTCCTCTAATTTATTTTTTATGGAAAATATTTAAAATAAATCAAGAACCTGAAAGAAAAATGATCAGCTATTTGGATTGTGGTGTGGGGACACTTTTGGAAATAAAGCCCCTTATGTGTCTTCTTGATTGACATAATGTTGGTGAGATCCCTTTTCTTTATCTATCATGACATTTTTTACTTCATTATGTGTCCATGGCCTTAGTCTTCAGCAGACAAGTATCTCATGAGTAGCTGCCTGCTAAGAGTGCTCAGTAATGAAAGTCTTTGGAGGAAAAGCAGTGATAATGCAAACACTTACAGTTCTAGGTGTGCCTTGTGTATCCCTATAAGAACTTTATCAAATTACTCAGAATACAGTTACTCTTCATTAGTCCTCATTATCAATAGCATCATCCTCCGAAATCCCTGACTTGTAATTTTCCTAGGTCTATATTGATTGAGAAAGCTGAAACCCCGTGTAAGAAGCACAGCCACAGTCAGTTCTTGTTATGACCACAGGGTTGGGGAGGGTCAGACCTTTGCCCCTGTGATCTCTCACCACCCTCCCCCCCAACCCACCCTTTAGTCTGCTGTGGCCAGCCTGGCCTTACTGATGTCAGACCTGCTCCTGGGCTTCTAGCACCTTCCTAACAGGAGCCACACTTCCCACCTGACCTGCTCCTGCTGTTGGGACTCTGTCCCCAGGGGCTCCCGTCTCCCACCTACCCTTGCCTCTTCTGCATTTCCTCTTCCTCCTGGAAGCTTTGCCCACTATATTGTGGACAACACTGCCTCGGCTTTCTCCTACTCCCCTGACTGCCATTCCTGACCACTTCTCCTCCCAGCTGGGCTTCTGCCCTTGTTGCACTTGGTACCCAGTGCAGTGCCATACATGCCCAGTGGACACGACCACCTGAAGCCTCCTGCAACGCCTCCCAGGTGAGGGTCCCAGGAGCCCCTGTTGCTCCTCTAAGCAGAGTACTTTCTCTGTGGCCAGACCCAACACATGAATGAACATGAAACCATCTTAATTATTTTTTTAAAAGATGATCATTCTCATTTTACTTTATTTTATTTCAGCTCAGGCTGGAATGCAGTGGCAATCATACTTGTCTGCAGCCTTGCACTCTTGGGCTCAAGTGATCCTTCTGCCTTGTTCTCCCGAATAGCTTGGACTACAGGGGCACCACCACCCCTGACCATTTTGAAGCTTTTTGTAGAGATTGGGTCTCTTATGTTGCCCAGACTGGTATAAAATTCCTGGCCTCAAGTGATCCTCCTACCTTGGCCTCCCAGGATTAGCTGGGATTACAGGCCTGAGCTACTGAACCCAACCAAAGTGATCATTCTTGACTGAGACTTTTTTGAATATTTGTTCATGCAAGTGTTGTCCCTGCTAGCACCTGCAAGTGTTGCCCCTGCTAGCATCCAGTTAGCACCTGCTAAATAAAGTCCAATAAGGCTAAAGAAAGCGAATTATCAAGTCTTTACCCAGGGCACTTAGAATCAGTTTAGATCACCCTCAGTTGCACCCAAGCATGCAGGGAAGTTTTACTTGCGGGAAACCTCTGGTATCAGCAATGACTAAAAACATTTATGTTCAAGACTTCAGTGTTGACAAATGCATGTGAGTCTTATTTATTTTTGTTTGTATAATTAACTTACTTTTCTTTTTCTAGATGCTTTAGAATAAGTTACCACCGTTAAGCTGGAAGTTAATGAAAGTTGGTAGCATTATCTCAAATCTGTATGTGAAAAATCAACACAAATTTAACCTTTCAGCCCTAAATAAAATCTTTGAAGAAAGACTCGGCATTTAAGAGTGAGGTCATTTTAGGCTCGAAGTTTTAAATTGAGTTTTATGATAAACTGCAGAAGTCCACTTAAATAGACTTGATTTAGATAGCTTGGACGTATTTCAAGCTTAGGTGCATCCCATCTGCGGCTTCTCTCTAAGTGAAGGGAGCTTTAAACTATGGTAACACAGTTTAGAAAAGTGGAAACTTTATTTTACCCATCTTTCAAAGGTAACACAAAAGCTCTAATAATGTATTGAATTGTGTAAGCTTGCTTCAGTCCACTGGTGTCTTTGTTGGAGTAAAAGACAAATGCTTCTCTTATTCCCTGCTTCTCTCACACCAGTTGTCAGTTGTCAACCTTGGGCAGGTTCCTTTGTTTCTCTGTGCCTTGGATTCCTCTAGCACAGAATGAGGGGATGAATTGTGTTGGACCAGATCCCTCTGGAAGTGATGCTGTGAGTTCCACAGACACACCTACAGTATAATGTACTGTGTCCAGAGAGCCCTCGAAGGAGAACGGCAGACAGATTGGAAACACAAGTCATGAGAAAGGCAACTAGTCCCAAAGGGGAGATGGGATCAGGGCAAGGAAGGGGAATCATGGGACAACTCAGAACTCTTGGAGGAATGGAGTGATGTGGGGCGTAAAAAAAGTGGCAAAGACAGTGTAAAAACAGAAAGGTAATCTTAGACCAATATTTAAGTAGGTGAGAGAAAATGACAAGGAGAGGGGCATTTTCATGTCAGAATAGGAACCCTGAGGGAACACAAGCAAGGGGAGAGAGTCTTGAAAAGAGGCTGTGGGTGATGAGAACGCTGTGGACCACCCATTTGTTGGGGGGAAAGCCACTTGTGGCATTGACCATTAAACATTAAGAGCCAACGACTGGTCTAGGAGGCTCGTGCCTGTATTCCCAGAACTTTGGGAGGTGGAGGCGGGAGGAGTGCTTGAGCCCATGCGTTCAAAACCAACCTAGGTAACACAGGGAGACCTTGTCTCTAAAAAAAATTTTTTTAAATTAACCAAGTGTGTTGGTGTGTGCTTGTAGTCCCAGCTACTCAGGAGGCTGAGGCAGAGGATAGCCTGAACCCAGGGGGTCGAGGCTGTAATCAGTTGAGATCTGTGCCACTGCTCTCCAGCCTGGGTGACAGAGTAAGACCCCACATTTTTTTAAAAAGGAGGAGGAGGAGGAAGAGAAAGAGGTGAATTGTTATTATTATTATTGAAGTAACATGATAATAACTGATATTTATTGAACGCTTGACCCACAGCTGACAATATGCTAGGGACTTGGATGGGCTGTGATTCAACACTCACAGCAAATCAATGAGGAAGATACAGGTGTGATCCTCTGAGGAAAATGATGCTTCACCAAGCCACACACTTAGTATAACTGCAGCTAAGATTTGAATCCAGGCTGAGCTAGGGAGATGCTTCCCTAAGTAGTGAGGACAGTTGGGAGTTGAAGAGCACTCCTGTGAAGAGGAAAGGGCAGCATTCTGTGGATCACGGAGCACCTGCCGTGGGGGCTGGAAAGTGGGGGAAGAGACAAACTGAAGAGAGGAGACAGAGCAAGAAGGGGGAGACAGACAGACAGCAGGGCCTGTTAACGGAGAAGCGATGGCCTTGCCATGGGGAATCTGACAGTTTGACAGCAGGACTTCAGAGCTGCGTCATGGAGAGGTGGATGCAGGGTGGCCTGGGTCCACACCTGTCCTTACTGTGCTTGACACGGCTAGATCAATTCTCTTGGCCTTGCTTTTCACCCAAGGGTGCTCTGATGAGGATACACTCACTTGTGAATTAGTCAGCCATACGTTCATCTAAACTTCGTGTTAGTTAGTTGTTAGTCTTGTACAACTTGGGGCAATATCAGCTTTTATATTTGGAGGACATGATGCGGAAAGTTTTTGCATAGAAAGGATTTGTTGCTGACTTCCTTAGATGCTAGGATCTTGTAAGTCACCACCTTTGATTTTGGAACTTTATTTACATATAATTTAATCTTATCTATGTATTTGCCAAATAAATATTAGTCCTTCAACAGCACCAGTCAAAGAACTAGCTCAAGAAGAGTCCTGGTATTGGGGGTGTTTAGAGACTATATGCCCTTAACGAGAGCTGATATTCCGATTCACATGAAATGGCATCCAACATGTGAGAAAATCCTCATGTGTGGGACTGTGGGTTCTCCAAAGGAGAGCTAACCAAAGCAGGTGTGTGATTTGGGTGTGATAGCATCAGCTCTCTGCCCACTGGTCCTGAGTGGGGGCTGCAGGCACACCTGGGACTCTGTGGTGTGTTTCTGTACATCTCCCTGCTGCTCCAGCTTCTCACCTGTGGCCCTCCTCTGTCTGCCACCTTTTTACCTGTCCTTCAGCTTTCCTCCAAGGACTGGAGCTCAGACATACCCTTGGTCCTTGGGTTTGGGTGGAAGACTGCTTGCCAAAGTTCTTCCCCTTGGAACTAACAGAGTTGAATGCCACCTGAAATGGAATTCAGTTATCAGAAGAGGACATAACCTTTATTTTGTTTATTTTATTTTATTTTTTTGAGTTGGAGTCTCACTCTGTCACCCAGACTGGAGTGCAGTGGCATGCTCCCGGCTACCGCAGCCTCAACCTCCTGGGCTCTGGTGATCCTTCCGCCTCAGCCTTCCAAGTAGCTGGAACTACAGATGACGCTACCACGCCTGGCTATTTTTTTATTTATTGTAGAGATGAGGTCTTGTCAAGTTGTCCAGGCAGATCTCGAACCCTCAGGCTCAGGCAATCCACTCACCTTAGCCTCCCAAAGCATGGGATTACAGGCTGAGCCACCGAACCCAGTTCATAACCTTTATTTTAAAGCATTGGAGGGGAAAATAAGAGAAACCCACTGCAATACAAAGTAAATGCTCAATCACCTGTGGCAATTACTGTGGTATCAGAATGAAAACCTTGCCTTCAGAACAACACCAACAACAACAACAAGAAAAAGCATTTCATAGAATAAGACCTAATTTTGCTCATAAAATATTTGCTTTCTACCAATAATGACGTCAAATATTATTTTCATATTTTCCATAGCACATTAGACAATAAAATATCTAACAATGTTTACCTTAGGATATCTTGATTCAAATTTGCTTTGCTAAGTAAATTGCATTTATTTTGAGGAGGTATATCCTTCACCTCCTTGCTTACCCTGTGAGGTAGGTCCCATCACCATTCCCATTTTACAAGCAAGAAGGCCGAGGCTCATGGACAGCTGCATAGCAAGGAACAGCAAAGCTGAGACCTTGATCTTTGTCTGGGTGATTCCAGCGACTGTGGTCTTAGAACTGTTCTTAAGCAAGGAGTCTTGGCTCTTTCTTTCTCACGTCTCATTCTGATTATTCCAATTCTTCAATCAAGATGACCACAGTGCCTTCCATGTGAGTGGCCTGCCGCTACGAGCCTGCACCTGACTTTTACCTCCCACTGGATCCTCCAGACCCAGGTTCTCAAGCTGCCTCAGAGTCAGGCTTGTGCAGACACAGCTGCTGCCATCCACCCCTAGGGTTTCCATATAAACCAGTTTGGAAAAGAAGGGACTGCGAATGTGCATGTCTAACAAGTGCCCAAGTGATGGGCTGCTGGTCTGGAGATACCACTTTTGAGAATCACTGCCTTAGATCATGGCATGAACAAGTAAAGCAAGACTGTTTCAGCGCCAGGGACAGTGGAGGTCACACTTGCAACACCAAAGAGAGCATATTATGAATTTAATTGTCAAACTCAATGAAAGCACACCTGCTGTAGGGGACAGACACAGTTGAAATTAGCCAATGCTAGCACCCAGTCTTGAGTCTGTTCGTTGTGGTGGAATGGTGTCACGCCTCAGGAGTTACCACCCTACACTACTCCATCTGGTGGCCATGTTAGCAGCTGTGATGAAAGGAAGCAGGTGAAAGTGTCCTAGGGTGTATCACACCCGGATCCTACTAGAAGCAGGAAAACCCCAATGACATCACTTGCAGTTCCCGGGAAGCTCCACTGCTTAGCGGCTCACTCCTCAGACTTTGGCCTCGGAGACTCTGGCTCGAATCCCCACTCTGCTCTAACTCTGCTGTGAAACCTGCAACACTGACCCTCTGTTTTTCTCCATTGTGAAACTCACGGTTGAAGCAACATCATGTCTATGCATCCCAGGGTGGTGTGCCCTCAGAAATAATTGTTCCTTTATTTTCACCCCCAGAGCATCTGATACCCACAAATGATGTAAATGGGGGAGAGGCACAGGCCTGTGTTCCTTGACTAAGATCATTTTCAAAGGAGATGAATGACTCTCGGCCTCCCTGGGAAAGGTCAAATATGAGTGTTCATCAAACCTGGAGGTGACTGTCGTGGAAATAACCCTGATCCTTCTTGCCCAATGCTTTCTGGGCAGTGACATAACTGGCTCTGCGTGTCTTCTTCCTGACACATCTTCCTTTTCAGGGCAACTTCCACTGACTCAGCTTTTTTAAGGGCCACAGAGCACTGCCTCTGTGCACACTCTTCCTCCTTCAGTGGAGGGAGGTGCCTTAGGCCTCCAGTCCTGTGGATGGCCCGACACCTGTAGGTGACACTGTCCTGTAGGTGTCTTGGTAATCCCCAAGGAGACACCAGATTGCCTTCCAACTTCCTGCTCACGGCTCCGCATTTGACATGTACTAGTAAGTAATGATAGGAGTGACAACTGTCAGGTTCTCTATGGCTTGCAGACCATTCCCTAGCCTTCCATGATCACCTGCTGCTTCTGACTGCTTCAGGGAGAGCATTTGATGGCCTGTGACAAGCCTGGCAGGATGACTGCAACCCTCAGCCTTCCCCTGCTCTGCAGCCCTGAGCGACTTCAGTCCTGCATGCTCAAGAAGCTGAATCTGTAGCTGGTGAGAGGAAAATGCATTACCTCTGACAAATTACTTTTCAGAAAGAGTCGCAATAAAAATATTCAGTCCTCACTTCCCATCTGCCAAGTAATAGAAATACACTACTCAGTTGGTGCCTTAAAAATTGTTTGACCATAAGTAATATGGTACTTGGGTAGAATGAAAGAGTAATGCTTTCATTTGAACAATTCATTTCCCCTGAAACCTAAAAATAGTATCACACTTGGCTAGATTATTGAGGAGCTTCACAGAGGCCATTTTTCAGTGCTGTTGTACTTATATAAGCATGCTTCCTTTTAGACAGTGGCTTCAGGCTGAAAAGCAAGTCTGTGTATGTGTGTGCATGGTAAAATGACATTCTAAGGTTAGAGGATTTCAACTTTGAATTATGGGAGGTAGAGAAAGGTTTTATTTTTGTAAACCTACTTGTCTCAGTAGCTTACCATGTGTGGCATTTCAACACAAACCCATGACTTCTATTTCTGTCACCTATTGAAAACAATCATGGTTGTATTTTTTATTGCACACAATTTTATTGCTAGCATATAAAGTAGCTCATCAAAAGAAATGCAGAAACCTGTATGGCAGTCAGAGGAGGTTTTATCATTTCCATGCTGAAGATTAGGAAACTGTGGCCCAGAAGCATGAAGTGACTTGTCAGATATCCTCAGCCCTTCCAACATGGGTGCTGGCATAAACATTTAGAGTCTCCTTTTATCTGACACCAGCCCCTTCTTCCACCAGCTTTCCTATTCCTCCCCTTGCTGTATATGGGAAGCAGAGGGTCACTTTAGATGGAACAGGGGTAAATATAAAAAAGAAAACATTCCCTTCCTATTATTGCTACCACTATTATTACTATTGCTACTACTATTTAAAATATATTTTTAGTCCTTTAATCCTTCTTTTTTAGTTTTATATTTATATCCAGCCTGTCAGTACCACGTTGATAAACTATGCTGCCTTTGTTAACTTATCTTAGGATTCTGTTTTGCATTTATGAAAGAGGATTTAATTCTATGATCTTTAAGATTTCTTCCCACAATGAAAGTTACACTATCAAGATCGAATGAATTTATGGGTGAAGACTAGACTTCCAATTCTGACCGATATGTAGTAACATTTTTCCTCCCATACCCTGTCTCTTACAACTAAAACATCCTGGACACCATGCAACAAAGCACAGGAAGAGTCTGATAGGTGAGGAAAGAAGGAGAGAAGACTGCTTTGGACTTTAGACTGAGGAGCTCCTTGAGATTTTTGTTGCCTCCTAAAGATCCCACACACGGTGCTAGAGAAGGCCGCAACCTGGAAGCACCAACAAAGAGCACCAACCAAAGCCTCATTCCCTAGGCAGAGGGCCAGGAAAAAAGATGGCCTAGTAAGACAGAAAACATTTTTGGCCATATCTGCCTCTGTCCAGCCAAACACCAACAGAAAAACCACCTATTCTTTCTACTCCCTTGGTTATACTGGGGATTAACTGGAAACTAATCACGGCAGAAACTGTAGCAAAACTCTGATTCCCCTGCCCAGTGGTGTAAATGAACTGATCAGGAAGCTGCTCTCCCGTTCCTCATCCATCTGGCCGAGCAGATGCTGATGGGCCTTGGTAGAGATTTGATCTTCCATCTAATTCCTCCAGTAGGAGAGTATCAGTAAAGTGAGGTAGGGAGCTAAAATTTATCCTGACTCAGCAGCAAAAATGATAATCAAAAAAGATTGTAGCATTTCCATCACCAGAGACCTAGAAAAAGGAGTATGGGTCTGGAAAAAAAATCAAAGAGGTAATAGCTGAAAAACTCTCCAAATTTGAAAAGAGGCATAAACCTAAAGATTGAAGAAGCTGAGTAAATACATCAGGATATACACAAAAGATTCTATACCAGAAATTATCATCACCAAACTTTAGAAATGAAAAAATCTTAAAAGCAGCCAGAGAAAAATGAAACTTTACCTATAGAGGAAAAATAAATTGAATGATGGTGAATTTCTCATTCAAAACCATGACAAACATAAGAAGGAAGCACAACGTTTTCTAAGTGCTGAAATAAAATAAATGTTATCCTTGAATTTTATACCCAGCAAAATATCTTTCAGGAATGAAGGAGAAATACAGATATTTTAAGATGAAGAAAATATAATAAAATTTATCCCCAGTAGACCCACCTATAAGTAATGTCTAAAAGAATTTCTGTAAACAGAAAGAAAGAAATGCAAACAGAGGGGACTGACACGTCATAAAGGAAGACAGATAAATGGGACAAGGAAATACATGGAAAATACAATAGGCTACCCTTCTTCTCATGAGCTTTAGAAAATTATGTATGAAGGTTGCAGCAAAAATTAATAATACCATCTGATGCAGTTCTCAGTGAATGGAGGAAATTCTGAAGACCTTTCTATTCTAGAAGATGGGTGAGTAAAATGACTTAATAAAAATAAGATTTTATATTTTATTCAAAGTGCTAATATGCCGACACCAGTAGATTCTGGTATGTTATTTATGTATGTTAACACTCAATCACTAAACAAACCATTAAAAAGATATGATCGAAAACACTATAGATTAAAAAAAATAGACTTCTAAAAGATATTCATGTGACCCATAAGAAGGCAGGAAAAAAGAGGCAGAGGTATGGAAAACAGAACAAACAAACAGAAAACAAAAAATAAATTGGCAGTTGAGTGTTGTGGGTATGCCTGTAATCCTAACACTTTGGGAGGCTGAGATAGGGTGATCGCTCAAGGCCGGGAATTCAAGACAAGCCTGAGCAGCATAGCGAGACTCCCTGTCTCTACAAAAAATGAAAGAAACAAAAGGAAGGAAGGAAGAAGTAAGGAAGGAAAGAAAGAAAGTAAGAAATTGGCAGACTTTAGCCCTAATCTGTCAACATTTTCTTTAAATATAAAAGGCACAAACATAACAATTAAAAGACAGGGATTGTTGGAGTAGATAAAAGGCATGTTCCTAATACAGTGTATGCTTTTTAATAAACTTACTTCAAAAATAGCAGCAAAGATAGATTGATAGTCAAATGATAAAAAAAATGTCATGCAGGCATTAACTTTTTAAAAAGCATGCATGAATCCATCTATGTTAGATAAAGACAATTAAAGAGCAAAGAAAAGAGAGACGTTACATAAAGATTCAAAAAATCAATCTACCATAGCAATCCCAAATGTGCATGCACCAATAATCATGAAATTCATGAAGCCAAAACTAGAACTGAAAGAAGAAACAGACAAATCCATAATTATAGCTGGAGACTTCAATACCCCACTCTTAGTAATTTGTAGAGCTATTAGACAGAAAATCATGATGCTCTTAAAGATAACCAAATTGCAAATTTGGAGAACACATGAGTTACTGCAGGGTTAGGAATTGAGCGGAGGGAGGCTGGTGTGGTTGTGAAAGGTCATGAGGAAGACCTGTCACGACGGAACACTTCTGTATCTTGATTATGGTGGTAGTTGCACCAACCTACACTCAACAAGATTGTACAGAGCTGCACACACAACTGTTTGTAAAGCTGATGACATCTGAATAAGGTTTGTCGGATTGACCCAAGGTAAATTTCCTGGTTTTGATATTGTACTAGAGTTATTCCAGTTATAATATGGAATACTGGTAGCATTAGAGGACACTGGGCCTAGAGTATGTGGGATCTCCTTGTGCTTTTTTTCGTGTGTGCAACTTTATGTTAAAGCCCAGTTAAAGTTATTTAAAAACAAGCACACAATGGAAAGATGCTAACACTGTAGGATGCTGGTGGGTTTGTGGGAGTTGCCACTGTATTCGTGGTAATGCTTTTCCTGCCCTCATATAAGTGTATCCCATTCTTGATCTGATTTGGGTTGGAGTTATGACACGGCCCCAAGCTGTGTGCCTCTGCACTGTCAGTTAGAAGTGAGGGCCTTTTTCTGGTGATTGCAGGGTGAGATATGCACATGGGATTGGGGTCACGGGCACCCAGAATCTGAGGCCAAACCCTCCCTTGTTTATCTGTGGGGTGACACCATGGCCGTGGACCTGCTCACGGGAATGGGGCCTGACTGTCATGGGGTTTTACGCAAAATGGTGGAAGCTAAAGATAGGGCATTTGTTCCTGATGCAGGTGTGACAGCTGTGGATATACCCCCAGCTGTGAAAGGGGCAGTGTGGCCCAGGGAGAGAGACAGGGATGGACATGTCTCATGACGGGGGACTATGGCTTAACGTCCCCATTTGGAAAAAACTTCTGTGCCCACAAAATGGAAGTTAACCATTTACATCTGGTCGGCACTCTTAGAACTATCTTTGAAAACAGAAACTTTGAAGATTGTACCTTTATGCTTTTCTGTGGTAACAAATGCCTACTTTCCTTGCATAAATGGGGACAAAGATGAAAGCAAGTAAGTACATCAACTGGGGGTATATTTCTGGGAAGCATGTATTGTGTGCATGTACTTCACATGTTCTAAAGACTCTGCTCTTTCTGCTGGATTGTGTTTTGATAATCACTTAAGATGGCATCTGATGAAAGTTAAGAAACACAATGGAGATAAGTCACTACGTGGGTTATATTTTAATTTGACTATCCTGGCTGAACTTAATTGAATACTCAGTGTCTATTATATAACAACGTTTTTACATGTGGTTTGTGACAATATCAAGAGTTAATACTAGTGTGGTCAAATGCTCTCCCAAGACAATACTTTGGCTTGAGAGCCAGGAGGATGCTGCTCTTTGCTGGTTCAGTGTCACATCTCAGCTTCCTTTCCCCCTGTGGACCCTCCTCTGTTGGGTCTCCTGAGCTCCTTTTCTGTGTGTCCCCTCTCTCGTGCCCACCCTCATCTGCTCTGTGCCCCGTGTGCAATTCTTGCTCCACACCTGACGTGCCCAATTGCTCTGCGTGTGTGAGCCTTCCCTGTTCACGGCTGTGCCTGCTCCGGAGCACAGAGGTGCTGCTGGAGCACAGATGTTCCAGCGCCCTGCAGTGGGCCTGGGCCGGAATCAGTGCTCAGTGAAAGTTTGCTAACTGACAGTGACTATAGTGACTCAGTGGGATGCTCCATGCGGGTGTCTGACTGGGGTCATGTATGTGGGTGCTCTGAGTGAACTGGGAGTCAACTGGGCTTGATTCTTAGGTGCTGTTTTTCTCAGTGTCTCACTTAGAGTTTGCACATGAGTAGGTTGAGGCAAAGTATTGTGTGTATGCATTTGCATGCACACATGTGTTTGTGTGCACACACGTGTGTGGGGGGGATATTGCAGTTTTCTCTTGCAAGTCGTGCTGTGGAGGATTCCATTGGTATTAGGAACCATGAGTCTCCTTCACTGTGATACCCTCAAACTACTCAATCTAACTGTTTCACCTGCACTGTCAGTGAGGAAATATTTCTTTAAATATTTCTATGATTCTTTGCTATCTACCAAGGGTGGGCACTTTGGTATTTCATTTTCCTGTCATAACAGATTTGTGTGTTGGGCCTAGCAGGTTCTGTCTCACTTTTCAGGTGAAGAAACTGAAGCGCCCAGGAGTTATGACCAGAAAAGGCCACATCAGCTCTGGAACCCAAGTCGTCTGCATCTGGGTGCTTTCCTCAAAATACCCCACAGAATTTGTCAGCTGTGTGGTGGTTGTTCTGTGTATGATAAACAGGCCTGGACTTTTGCCAGATTTGGGGGATAGTCCTTACTATCAAAGCATTGGGCAGTTGCCAGTAGATTTTCATTCTAAATTGGGCAACTATTAACTCTGATGTTTTCATCCTCTATATATGGAAGTTTAGAGGAGAGAAACGAGGAAATTGACTTGGGATTTCAAGCCTGCCTCACCATCTGAGGTCGGGTGGTTTTAACTACAATATGACAAAACTGTTTATGAGCAACTTTTGGTTCCTGTGGAAACAGTTGTCATGCCCGTGATCAACTAGCTATTTGGAGGGTCCTAGCGCCACGTGTCTATTTGCGTGTACATTTTCCTTTCTGGTAGTCAGGGCTCCTGTTGGCTCCTCTCCCTGAAGTGCACTCTTTAAGGGGATTCCTCCATCTTTCCAAACAATATCCTTTCAGAATGTATCTTTCTGTGTGTCCCTCCCCGTGGATCACTCAGTGCAGGCAGGTGTCCGTGGTGGGTGGTGCTTGCTCTCAGAGAGTTCCGAGTTAGGCTTATGTGCTCTTTTCTTGACAAAGAGGATGTGTTTCTTCCTCGTTACACTCTCCTCTTTCCTCTCACTCTATTCAGACTATGAGACGAACATATTTGGAAGATGTGATACTTGAGTCAAGTTGGTGGAACATAAAGTCCTAAAATTGTCAGCTTTTCGTTTTGACATCATCATATTTGAATTGTTCTTAATAAATTATTGGTTTCATTTTTCAAACAGAAAATGAAACTTGAGCAAAAGACCAGTGTGTGTCCTGAAACCTGGAGCAGCAGGTCCAAGGCTGCATCCACAGTGTCCCTGTCTTCCTCCCAAACTGCCACAGGCTTTGAGGGCACTAGAATCCCCTAGGTCTCAAGGGCAAAAGAGAGTAGACATAACCTCTGTATCCATGTGGCTAAGTGAAAGTGAAAATAAATTCTGAACCGAAATGGACTTGCTTGTGGGAACAATTTATTTTAGTGTAGTCATTACCACCTATAATCTTTGTTCAAATGGATATCCTATGACTTCCTCTGTTGCTGAGTGTTCCATTTTATTGACAACATGGCAGTCCTGGGTATGTTTGAGATCAAAATGGCCAATTTCTCTTTAAATGTCAGTTTCCATTCAAATAGATATGGGTAAGGAAGTCTGAGCATTATGTCACAACTGTGTGTCAAAGCTTGCATATGCCAGATAGGCAGCATCATGCAATACAAAGTGTGTAGACTTTGGGAGTCCAGGGCAGAGATTGCTTGAGGCAGGAGTTTGAAATAAGCCTGAGCAACATAGTGAGATCGTATTTCTAAAAAAAGAATTAATTTAATTTAATTTAAAAATTAGGCCATGGTGGTGCACACCTGCAGTATCAGCTACTTGGGATGCTGAGGTGGAAGGATCACTTGAGGTCAGGAGATCAAGGCTGCAGTGAGTTATTATCATGCTACTGCATGCCAGTCTGGGAGACAGAGTGGGAAAAAAATATGGGCTATATAATTGTTTTTCATGTACTTATTAGTGTCATTCTTAAGTTAATAAAACTCTTTGAATTTCAGATACCTATGAACTGGAGATAATACCTCTGTTCCTCATGTCTGCTATGAGAATTTAACAAGACCATCCACATAAAGTACCTAACACAGTGTCTGGGGTATATCATGTTCTCATTAATATTCCCTTTTCTGGTCTTTAGTTTACTGTCTTTAATTTTGGGGATTGTATTCACACTTGGGTATATTGGGTGACTAGCTTATCACCTAACGTCCATTCCTAAATTTGCCCATACCAGGCAAGTGATAACATGTCAAGTTTTCATTTGGCCATTGAGACTTAAGTCAGAGAATTATAAGCCGTGGAGCACCAGTTTTCTCTGTAATCTCCTGAAAATAAGTGAGGAGAGAGATGTACCTTTGCCACTCACCATTAGGTACTAACAGTTCAAAGGCAAGAGACATTCGGTTAGAAAATCGTTTCAATAAGTACAATAAACACAATAAGTTACAATAAGTACAATAAGTAAAATAAGTTACAGTAAGTACAGTAAGTACTAGCTTCTCCACAAGAAACTAGTAGCCAACAGCAAATGAAGTCCAAACTGCTGGTCTTAAGATCACCTCCTGCCATAACAGACTTGACACACTGGTGTGACCTAAAGTGAGATAATTGTTCCCCAGAGACCACAGTGAAAAAACTTACAAATATACCAAACACTGTCCATCTTCCAAATAGTGGATTGTGTTCCCTTCTTCCTAAATACGGAAAGGGAGCATGCTGCTTTCCACTCTGAGACAGAGGGTCAGAGCTACTATGTAAAAATCATTGTTGATGTTTTAATTTCTATTTGAAATATCATTTTCTAGGATCTAGATCAATAAAGACCTCAAAACCCAGCCATGATTTTTAAAATAATGTGCTTTAGGATATTCAGAGGAAAATTGACAAAAATTAATCATGTATAAAGTACTTTAAAAAAGCTGGGAATGTTGGTGCATGTCTCTGACCTCAGCTACAAGGGTAGCTGAGGTGGGAAGATCTCTTAAACCAGGAGTTCAAGACAAGCCTGTGCAGTGTAGGGAAATAAAAAAAAATTAAGTGTGCAGCAAACAAATTATGCCCTTCATATTTTCTGGAGATCTGTTTTTATATCACTTAATTCTCATTGACAACATTTGTCATTTATGAACTTTAAGAAAGATGAACTGAGTTTTGTTTCCTGTACTGAATCACTGCAGAGTTTACACTTTTGAAATTGGAAGAAAAATGAGAGATGGCCAGCTAGCACCCTCGTTTTGCAGATGAAGAAGCTGAGGCACAAGTAGTTGAGTCTCATGGTGCTAGCAGTGGCACAGCTCAGCTCAGAGCTGTCCCTCTACCACACTGCCCCTTAGAAGGAGCAAGTTGAAGCATGCTGCTGTATGTGATAGCTGTTAAAACACGCATGCCCAAAAGTTGCAAAGAGAAAGGAAGGTAACACAGATGGAACACTTACTTGACAAAACATGTTCATCAAATATCCTCAATACACAGAGAATGCTATGATAAGAATAACCCAAATCTCAAGAGAAATCTAGGCAAAGCAAGACTTTTGTCTACTCACAGAAGAGGACGTACAGTAGTACAGATTACCTGTCTTTGGTAATCAGAAAAGAAAATGCAAATGAAAACAATAACAAGCTTTTTAGGTCTGTCTAATGAGCAGACTAACACTGCAGAAGCCCAAGTGGCAAGGCCAGGCTTTATGCCCCTACAGGTCCACTGGCACCACGCTGGGAGGGCATCTTCACCCCATCTGGGCCATAAAATGCTCATTCACTTCTCGTGCACATCCCACAAAATAATCAATTGTGTGGAAACCTATCTTTATATCAGTGAAAGTATTTCTCACTATGTTATTCACAATTGTGGAGAGGGGTGGGGCTAAATAAACTGTGATAAATTTGTATAATAGATTTGTGCATAGTGAAGTGATTATTAAAGAATTTTGAACATGGAAAGATGCTCAGAATGCAACTACATGCTGTGAAACACATAGCACAAAATTCGATATAAGCGTGATCTCCACTACATTAAACTAGTTTATGTGTACAACAAAAATATAAGGCAATTACAAGTATGTATAGAACTTATCTCAAGATAGTGGGGGGTTGGTTTTCTTAATAAAGAAATTTTCTACATGAAATAGTAATTATTTTATAATCAGAAAAAGGAATATAGTATTCAAAAGTAATTTACAAAGTTAGATTAAATTAAGCCCAATTTTAAAAGTACCTTGATTTGTCACAGATTTAAAAATTTTGAAGTCATTGAGCTCCATATGTTCATAGCATATCTTCTGCAGATCCCAGGAAATAGCTATCTCATTCCTTATAATGGCATTACTACCTCGTATTTTTTGCATTTGGGATTTATTGTTTTGGCATTCAAGCAGTTTATTAGTCCTAATAAACATTATAGTCATGATCCAAATGCGTACTTTTCCAAGCTGCTTCCCAAATTTTCCATGAGCCTTGAAAAGAGGAACTTATGTAAATATTCAAATACTGTGATTTATTCCTTCTCAGCTTCTACATACTTTCTGTTTTTTGAAAAAGGGTAATTACAACATTTGTTTGACATGCTAAGAACTGTACATGTGCAGCTTAGTGTAGTATCCATAGTAATCCACTGAAGTGGGCATTCATGTTACCCGATTTTGAAGACAAGGTTAGGGAGGTGCCATCTTCAGTCTGCCTGCCCTCTCCTCCCTGTATACCACACTACTCTCATTTCCAGTTTCTGTATTTTGGACACAGAATAAATCAGTGTGAATAAATATTTTCAATGTTGCCACACAAAGAACTAGATTTACCCTTTCTTTAGGATCAAACTTAGTGGTCTAGGAGATTGCATAGCCCCATGCCCTGATTTTTGAACCCATAGGTTGGCGGTGATTAAGAGTTTTCATCTAGGCTAATGTTCAGCTTTCTGATGACTGCTGCAAAGAAATGAGTATGGGTTCTAGTTATATTTCTATATGTATGTTTCATTGCTAATATATTTATATTAAGCACTCATTTGCATTTTCATGAGGTTATATATCCATCTACTTCTATTGCATCACACAGTTAAAATTCTGGTGAATTTTCTTGGGTTGTTGTTGTCATCTTTGTCCCAGGTCAGGTGTCAGCCTCAAGAGCAGTCACTGTGTGTAAGAATGATGTCCCTTTTTCATCTTCTTACCACGATCTTTCTCAGCATTTATGAATGGTCTCTACCCACTGATGTTGCCTCAGTTGGAAACCCCCAATAAAAGGGATGTTTAAACATGAGTTTTATATTTTTGAATATGTGTGAATGTTCCTGCAAGTCAATACACCCTCTAATTTTTATCAGCAAGCAGCTGAATGCAGAAGATGATGCAAACACTGAAATTAAAGGAACAATATTCATTCACTTCTGAAGACAGAGGGATTCTCTGAAAAAGTTCTCCTCTTTCCATAACATTCAATCTTATATTAACATTATACAAATATTAGTAAAGTTGGGTAGAGTACAGTTTTCTTTGCTATATATATATTTTTTTTAATTAAATGGACTGATTATAGAACAATATGTTCACATCAGTCCCGTGGGTTGGTGGACTTGGGGAAGAAGTTTTTGTGGAGCAGCTTTGTTCTCCAAGTCAGATCCATATCTTACTACTTTTTTCCTTTGTGGCTGCAGCTTCCTCCTCAAATGTCCTAAAAATTGATACCCACCCCTCTACAGGACTGACTTTTATGTAGAATTGATGGTAGTACTGAGAAAAATGTACTTACCCCCTTCCTTAGGTTAACTGCTTGATAGTGCTCTTGAAATTCTCTCCTTTGTGTTATAAGATTTGACCTGCTGCAGTCATTGAAGATGTGATTTATCAGAAAGTGTAAGAAAATAACACCTATAAGATAATGTCAAAGAGTTTCCAGTGGGATTTAGGAAAATTGTCAAGGGTGGGAGTTGGGAGGGAACACACCTAAGGAGGATAAGGGAGGTCAGCGGCGCTAAGGAGGGGGCCTCTGATGGGGTGTGGATGGCCTGTTGCCTATGTATGGCCATGGGTGGAGGTCTGGCCAGGGGTGGCTGCTGAGGCCCAGTGGGGAAGGGTCAGACAGGCTGAGGCCCTTGCCCCGTGCAGGTGGCAGGACCTAGGAGCCCAACCCCTGGTATGCAGCCTTGGGAGAAGGACAGCTGGAGAGTACTAGCCCAAAATATTCAGGCTAACAGATTCCTCCAGGATGAAAATTATGAAGTGACGAAAAGGAAAACAAAAGTGACTGTAGGGAAAGCATGTATAAGGAACAAGTGACTGTTTTCACACTTGGACCTGATTTATCAGACATATATTTGGCTTGTCTCAAGTCCTCGGGCTCTCTGCTGGGATTGTGAAACTCCTTTGCTGAATGTCTCCTTGTAAGCAAATTTGCCAGTCTTCCCTGACAAATTCCTGGGAGCTCACTGTGTTCTCCTGAAAGAGGCTTCCTCTGCAAGGTGGATCCTCACTGAAGGCTTTGTGAAAGGTCCTGGGGCTGGAGCCAGAACTGGGGTCCAAACAGAAAGTGGTCCATGGACCCCAGTTTCCCCAGACTGCAGAATGAGAACATTGAATAAGACACTAAGACCAATGTTGACCTAAAGGAAGAAACTGAGGCAACATTGATATAAGTAGAGAGCTCATTTGGGCCAAGTTTGAGGACTGCAGCCCTGGAGACATAGATTCAATTTGTCCTGAGCTTATGCTCAACTTGTCCTGAGCTTATGCTCCCATTAGCGCGGGGGGGGGGGGGGGGGGGGAGGGATCAGGGGTACCAGGAGAAAAGGAGGGACAGTTCTTAAGTTGTTTACCAATAATTTACATTGATTCACTAAAATAACATGAGCTACTGATTGACTATACAAACACATCTTTGTATCACAAATTTCAGAAACGTGAAGATATAATGGGTGAGAATCATATTGTGCAACTTGTGATAACATTTTAGGAAATTTATCAGCTTGTCTGAAAACTAGGGAAAGAAAGAAAAAACAAAATCACTTTAAACAATTAATCCCAGGCAAGGGTTCAGGATTGAAGGTAGGGCTTGACTAAAGTCTCACGTTCTTGTCTCTCTGGGCTTGATACATTTTATATACCTCACATTCTTCATATGCTCTGAGACATTTTTTTCCTCTCCAATTATAGTTGTAATGGTGTGAATGCTATTACTGGGAAACGATCAAATCATTTCAAATATTTTGATTTTTGTTGCAAGCATATTGCAGGGAAAAACACCAGTATTCACTATGCAGAGCTAAGGAAAAGGGTTCTTGTGTTCTGTTTTTTGTTTTTGTTTTAAACTTCTGCAAAATTCTCTTAGAATTCTGGTGTTACAGGAGCCAGTATTGGGAAAAGGTATGCAAGTGTGTTTAAGAACAATTCTGTTAAGTTATACTTGCCTGAAGAATGTTCGTTTTAAAATGGAATAATCATTATTTGCTTTTTACCTGCATGTTCTAATTGGGCATACTGAATATGATTCTTCTTTGAGAACGCTTATTCTCAAAGGATTTTGACAACTCAGTAATTTTCCTATAAATTGCTGAAGCAAAGGATCTTTTTGTTCTGAAGGTCTTCATCTTTGTTAAATATAAAATGCTTAGCAATTAAACAGTTGCTCTGTTGAATAAAACTTTGAGAAGGTGTAATGTTGCCTCCCATTGTTGAAGTTATTCAAATTATTATCCTGAAGGGAAAGAAAGGGATGATTCCTAGCTCTATTTGGTATTTTTTGTTATTTAGAATACATTATTAAATATTGTTATTATGACAACATCTTCATAGTTTCTTGGTAGGGAAATTTCAAAACTGTTTAGTCCCGTCACCACATACTTTTTTTAAAAAACAATATCCCAGGCTCTGGTAAGAAAAATGATATAATCAAATAATGCTTGAGTAAGAATCTAGGGTGATTGAGCGCTGGGTCTACTGGAACAAAATCATACTTCCTAGCCAAGTGTGGGTTGGTATGAGGGTTGTCCAAGACATTCTGTCATTCCCTTGCTGACTCTGCAGGAATTCAGGGAAGACAGGGGTGCTTCACAGGTGCTAGCCCTAGGGCTGGGCAGGATGGCAGAGATGCTTGCAGATCAGGACTGGCTGCAGGGGGCAATGAGGAGCACACACTCAGGCAGAAAGAGGCTAGAGTTTGGATCCCTGCCAGTGCCCCCTCGCTGTGTTCTGATTTCCTTCCCGGAGGAGATGGCCTGTGATGTTCCATAGATATCCTATGGTGAGTCTGCCTTCATCTTGTCCTGTGTCATGGAGAAAATCCATGCACAATGTGCACAATCCTCAAGATACTGCATAGCTCTTGCTGGCTCTCATGGCGTTGGGGACTTGCCTTGCCTCTGCTTAGTCTTCATTTTCTTTCCAATGACTTTTCTTCATTATGTAGAAATTTCATCTTCAGGCCATGCTATGTACCTTGAGGACTCAAAGCCAGGACCATCAGCTTCCCCTCTCAGGCCCTGCAGTCCCTAACGCTCCTGGTCCCTAGCCCCTTGCTCTGCTCCTTAAGGATTTCCAGCTCACTCCGAGTCAAATCCAGCATCTTTGGCATGACTTTCACAGCCTTCTGTGATGTGTCTATTGTATCCCCAGTCTCTTGCTCTCTCATCAGCCCTATTGATTCTTATCTTCTTGATTCATCGAACACATTGGAGTATGCGTCAGCCTTAGCACCTCCCCCTATTCTCTGCTCCTGGTCTAGAACATTTCTCCCCTGTACCAACCTGAGGGCCCATCATCACATCTTTCTGGTCTGGGCTCAACTGCTGTCTTTTCAAGGGCCTTTCTCTGCCCAATTCATCAAAAATTGCATTCTTCTGCACCACCACTCTCTGTTCTTCCAATTTACTTTTTAAAGAAACACCTGACATATTCTGTGGTTCTTTGACTTTTACTTGTCTGTACACCCCAGACAAGGGTCTCTATTGTGTTTGGTCTGTTTGTGCACCTCCTACCACAGTGCCCCGCCAGCTGGGCATCTCAATAGGCAAACAATTACATGAATTTTGACAGTTTCCTTCACATTAAGCATCATCACTTTTCATGAAAAAAAATTGGATTTATACCTTCTCCTTAGCTCATCTCTGTTTTTCCTGGATGTAAGTAATTAGAGTTGACCTTTGACTAACACTACATGAACTGCAGAGATCCACTTATATGAGCATTCACTTTGCCTCTGATGCTAAGACAGCAAAACCAACCCCAGCTCCTCCTCCTCCTCTTCCTCACCTACTTAACGTGAGTATGACGAGGATGAAGACCTTTACAATGATCCATTCCTATTAGCTGAATAATAAATATATTTTCTCTTTGTTATGGTTTTCTTAATAACATTTTCTTTTCTCTAGCTCCCTTTATTGTGAGAATATAGTATGTAATACATATAACATATAAAATATCTCAAACTGTTTATGTGATCAGTAAGGCTTTCAGTCAATAGTAGGCTGTTATAGTTAAGTTTTTGAGAATCAAAAGTTTTATGTGAATTTTGAACTGCTCAGGGGGTCAATGTTCCAACCCCCATGTTGCTCAAGGTTCAACTATCCTTCCTTTTTTTGTCATCTTGTTGCCTTTTCTCTGACTCACAGGTTCCACAAAAGGCTAGTGAAGTGGCTTATGACATTTCATTTGGTTTAGTGGTCTCTATTTCTTCAAAGTTCACACTGTCTGACTGGACCGTTTCCTCATCCTTGTCTCTGTTACAAGCAAGGCCAGAACACTTTCCTGCACTGATACAGAACCAGTTCCCCACTGTCCACTTCCTCCTGTCCTAATTGTGTTAGCAGCTGAACACTGGAGCTCCAGGTGTGATTGCACAAGCCACTTCACCAGTATTCCTGCTCCATTGCAGAACTGTGCAGCTGTGTCCCATGCTAAGCCCCTGGCAGAGCTCATTCCTGTATTTATTCATCTGGAAACAGAGGTCAACCCTGGGCTGGCAGTTGAGGAATCACAAGAGCTTTTGATGGGCAGCCAGTGTACCTTAAGGTGCTCCTGTGACAACAGGGGAAACACAGAAGTGGACGATTGTCAGTGATGAAACTCTGTGCAGGATGTGAGCAGAGGGCTGGAGAGGCTTTAGTGATCTTCCTGCACCATCACTCTCTATTGGGATCCGAGGAGAGTGGTGGAGCTCAGCTGGTCTTCAGGGGATGGCCATAGAGTGGGGACACAGGGGCCTCCATAGAGCCTGTTGAAATATGGCTTTAGGGACCCCACTCCACAGATCCTGGTTAAGTGGGTTTAGGTCAGGGCACGGGTATTGACTTTTTAATATGGAAACAGAAGACCCTGGGCATGACATAAGCATGCAGTGCGCCAACCCACCAGTGAAAGCTCCTGACACCATGTACCATGTCGATTCTTTATTCATGAAAGACTGTCCTGAGTCATTTTTAGGAAGAGGATGTTGGGTAGGCAGCTCACCTGGACTGTTGAACTAGATTCATTGGTTTTTGTTAAAAGCAAAAATAATTTTATAATATAGAATCAGAGGTATAATCTTCTTTTTGAGAACAGAAATAGGGAATTATATATGTAATGTATTCTCTCTATAATCAGATATAGACATATAGCTCTCTGTTGAGTCTTGATAAAAAATTAACTATAGGCTATAAATTAGTATGGTCTGGGTATTCCCCCCCACAAAAAAAGGCAGCAGGACCAGGGATATGAAGTACTTATGAGGAGGAGAATAGAACACAGGGTATCCATTGGGCAAGATGAAGCTTCCCAAGGTTCTGGTCTGATGCTGCCTACCATTTGTGTCTCCTGATATTCCTGGTTAAAGGGTAAGGCTTTGAGTGCTCAATTCAGAGTTCCAATTATTAATTTTTAAATACAGTTTCTTACCCCGAGGCTTATGTTAGCAAAAATGGTTATAAAACAACTTTTAGCGAGTTTCATGAAGTCAGAAAACATCTCAAGTTTTGGAAAGAACATTTATAAAAACAGAGGTTTTTTTCCCACTAAGATTCTAAATGAAAGCATTGAGCTTGCCTTTCCTTTCTCTCATTCCTTTGTTATATATGTATAGCTATTCCTCTTAAGATGGGGATCATCCTGATAAACTCATATAAGCTCAAAATATTATAAGTTGAAAATGCATTTAATACAGGTAAGCTACTGAACGCCATAGCTTAGCCTGGCCTACCTCAGACGTGCTTAAAACATTTACATGAGCCTGCAGTTGGGAAAAATCATCTAACACAAAGTGTTAAATATCCCATGCAATTTGCTGAAAAGATCAAAATTCAAAATTTGAAGTACAGTTTCGACGTCATCATATGTTGAACCATTGGAAGTTGGAGAATATCTGGATATATGTGTAAATATATGTCATCTACTTTATATGCCTTCTATATTGCATCTAATGTATGTATACATACTATTTTGCACACATTCACTGAGATATGACTGATGGGAAAAAAGCAGTTCATCTGTGCTCTGCAGCTGCTCACATTAAAGTCGGTTCTGGCATTCTCTGATCCAAACACAAATATGTGTCTCTTCCACATATACTATATAAAATATAAAATTCATGAAAGTAACATTTTACTCCCAAATATGGGGATCACACTCTTTTGAATGTGCCTCATCAAGCGATGTTTGACCAGTGAGGCAAGTCACGTGCCACCTCTTGATGTGTGGCTAGGAGGGATACACACAACCTCCCCACCCAGCTCAATGGCCAAAGCAAGTCATGGCGGTCACAAACTGGCTACATCTAATGGCCAGAAGGACAGCCAAATCGGGTGCTGCTCCTGTGATACATGGAGGAGGGTGCTGGATTTTATTTTTGAACAGAAGGAGATGAGTATGTTTGTAAGTAGAAAGAAAGAAGCCTGCAGAAAGGAGAGATCAAAGCTACAAGTAGAAGGCATGGCAGGAGAGACAGGAGCAGAGAGGAAGTGTCTTCCTCTCCCTGCCACCACATCTTAGCAGGCTCCCACTTCTCCTTTGCTCTTCACTATTATATTAAATGTGAACACAAATGACTTGCAGATGACCCAGCGTTGCCTACATTTTTGGTCCCAATGTTCTGTGTCTACACCAGTCTCCATCTGCTGTCTGTCAAAGTACTCACAGTTCTTCAAAGGTCAGCCTTTGTTGCCTTTGGAAGACTTCCTGGTGCCAATACCCAGATCCATCCTCTTCTTGGACCTCATCACCCTTCAGCCTGTTTCCCTCTCTCAGGCAATTTTTCCTTCCTGCCTTTTATAATTTTGTGTGTCTTCCACAGAAGAGCAACTTGATGATGAAGCCAATAAACTGATGTTTACTTAAAAACCTAGCTTGGTTTTCGCCTTCTCTCAGGAGTGTTCTGAACGATCCATGTCCACATTGTTTTTATCTTTTTCTGACCTTTTAAAACTCATTATTTGTTTAAAATAATGAATTACTCCCCTCTTCAAGCATGAACCGCAAGCTGTCTTAAGTACTTCAGATATTTAAGACAGCAGACCCACAAACATCTGGACTCAAGGATGAATCTCAGTAACTGACAGCACTTGTTCAAATAATGCTTTCAAAGATCACCTTATTTATAGTGTGTGTCTATTGTTCCAGAAAGAATAGTAAGCAACTTCCAGAACCAGATATTTTAGTTATGAGATATGATTTTTAAAATCTACTGCAATGCTAGATTAAGTGATTAAAAGCAATCAACAATGATAGAAACCTAGGACATGTTAGCGTTTAGTTGACAATGTCTGTGTATAGTATATAACCAGTCATATCATGAACAAAGAAATCATCTATAAAGTGATTTTCTATGAAGTAGTGCTCTTGTGTTTGAGAGGCAAGAATGTACATTTGAGGAGGTAAAGGGCTATACATTTCTACTCAAATAAGTAGCTCTGAGATTCTATAAAGAAGTTTGAAAAACAAATAAAGCTACCCCTTGTGATTTATAATCTCTGGAATTCATTGGCACTCCTGAGCATGGTTCCACTGCTAACCAGCAATAAGGATTCTATTTGGAACTTAATTTTTTCAAGGGAACATGATTTTTTTCACCTTTATCTGGTGAAAGAGATGTGACTCTCTTTCTGTTCTGAAGAATTTGAATAGATTGTCTCTATATTGCAGGTGCTTGTTTTGCCCATTCTGTCCAGTGTCTGAAATGGCAGAACACTCCACTTTAAACTCAGGAGTTTTTAGTTAAACTTGTGGAAGCAGAGTGTAAGCCTGGTTGCTAGGGGCTAAGGAAGTAGGAAGGTATTAGATGTTGGTCAAAGGCAGCAAACCTTCATTATCAGATGAAGATGCTCTGGGGATCTAATGTAGAGTACAATGACTGTAGCTATTAATAGTGTGTTGTAAGCCGGGCTCGGTGGCTCAGTCTGTAATCCCGTGCTTTGGGAGGCTAAGGTGAGTGGATTGCCTGAGCCCTCAGGTTCGAGACCCACCTGGGCAACTTGGTGAGATCTCATCTCTACAACAAATCAAAAAATTAGCCGGGCGTGGTAGCGCACACCTGTAGTTCCAGTTACTTGGAAGGCTGAGGCGGAAGGATCGCCGGAGCCCAGCAGGTAGAGGCTGCAATGGCTGGGAGCAGCCACTGCACTCCAGTCTGGGCGACAGAGTGAGACTCTAACTCTAAAAAAAATAAATAATGTGCTGTATCCTTGAAATTTACTAAGAGAGTAGATATTTGTACCACACACAATAAAAGGTAACTTTGTGAGGTGATGGATGTGTCAGTTAGCTTGATTGTGGTAATTATTGCATAGTGTATATGTATATCAAAACATCATGCTGTACGCTTTTAATGTGTGCAATTTTATTTGTTACTTGTACTCAATAATGCTACAGAAAATGAATTCAATACATTTCCTTAAAAACTTTTTTGAGTGATGGAGTCTCTTGATGTTGCTCAGGCTGGCCTCAAATTCCTGGACTCAAGTTATGCTCCCACTTCAGTCTCCTGAGTAGCTGAGACAACAGGCTTGAAATTCAGTATTCTTTTATACATTTGCGGACTCTTTGCTCTCTTGAATTTCCTCTTAATAACACTTGAATGTCTGTTTTAGCTTAAATATAATGATCTTCAGTCTCCCAAAACATTGCAGTATTTTTTAGTTTCATAAAAGACTTTTAAATACCTGCAAAAATATTTTGGATTAAAATGAATAGATGAGCATGGTTATACGAAAGTCCTTAAAATATTACGTGCATCGTGACTCAGTTATCTTATTCTTTTGTGCATGCAGAGGGAAGAGAATATGTCCCACTGTGCTGAAAAAAGATCGATTTTGATTTGCATAGGCTCAGATATTTCCTAATTTCTCTTTTCTTCCTAACAGTGTCTCATGCCTGGTGCTTTGAGTGGCAACTAAGATGTCTGACAGGAATGGTGCTATGATTTCCTATGTCACTGAAAGCTTGATACCAGGACCTGACAGGGCGCTAGCCACAAGCTCAGTGGAAGGGAATGCTTTCTCATGAGAGACGCAAATGAGGTTTACTACTTGGGAAAGGCTTACAGTGAAGGCACAGGTCAGGAGCTTCGATACCTTCACAATACATAAGGGAGAGACTGACAGGTGCATACAGGTACCACTTACTGGGTGTGATGCCTCTCCCTCCTCCTACCAGATGCCGGGGCCAGGCAGGAAACTCAGAACCCCACGTCTCAGCTCCCTGGCCACGCTGTGTCTGCATACTCTTGATCAGTGTGGTCCCAGGCCTGGGACATGGACAGCAGTCATCTGTTCTCACTACTGAGGTGCTGGGCAAGATTGGTCATCCTCTTGAAGGAACCTGTGTCCAAACCTTAAAATATTTTTCTCCAAACATTATTTACCAAGTCAATCCACAGTAGTTAAGTGGCGATCTACAGAAACCAGAGGAAGATGTGCCTGGGGAGCCCGAATGGCTGTGCCTCAGAGTGACATCGCTGGAGGACACCGAACAGGGCTGATGTGGGAGCCGGGGATGAGGGAATGAGGGAAGGAGAGGAAGAGCCTCTCTGAAGTGGGGCTTCTCCACTCTGTGATAACACCAGCAAGCATGCAGCACCAGACCCTGTCACTGGAGGTGGTGTGATGGTTAATATCAGGGATCACAGTGACTGGATTGAGGTATGCCTAGACGGCTGGTGAAGCATGTTTCTGGGTGTGTCTGTGAGGGTGCTTCCAGGGGATGGTCCTGTGAGTCAGTGGACTGGGAGAGCAAGACCCCTTCCAAAGTGGTGGCACCATCCATGGGTTGCCAGCGTGACTACAACAAGGCAGGAGGAGGAAGGTAGCTCACTGAGTCTCCGGGTCTCTCTTCCCCTCCCCGATGGGACACTTTGTTTCCTCTCTTCCTGCCCTTGGACATCAGACTCCAGGTTCTATGGCTTTTGGACTCTGGGACTTGCACCAGCGGCCTCTAGGGACCTGCTGGACCTTTGGTCCCAGACAGAGGTTGCAGTGTCAGCTTCCCTGGTTCTGAGGCGTTAGGACATGGACCAAGCTTCGCTACTGGCTTTTCTCATCACCCAGTTTGCAGTCGGCGCACAGTGGGACTTCAGCTTGTAATAGTTTGAGCCAATCCTCCCTAGTGAAGTCTCTTTTATATATACATATATCCTTGTGGTTCTGTCTCTCTGGAGAACCCTGACTAATACACTCAGACTCAGCAAAGAAGGGTCTTATGTCCCCTCGCCGCCTCTTGCAGTGACTCCTGGCACCAGAATGGCTGGTGCTCTGGAGCCCGGAACCAGTAATGCCTTGGTGAGGAGTGGGCAAGTCCTTGCCTTGCCCACTCCACACACATACACTTCTACGTATTTACATGGGAAACAAAAACTGGAATCTGTGCTTTACTGACTGAATATCTAGCTGGGCCCAGAAAAGTGGCTGAGAACATCAGTCCTGTGACCATCTCAGGCGCACATCTTTCTCTGGCTTTCAGAGCGCACCTGTTTGCTTTCTCAGACTTTGTTTGACTGCTTACTATCTGGTTGTTCACCGTGTTGATTTCAGAAAGACTGATGATGTGGTTCTAGAATTGATGGTGTGATAGCTACCTTTATGTGTCAACTCAACAGGGCCACGGGCATCAAGATTTTTGGTCAAATATTATTTTGGGTGTGTTTGTGAGGGGGTTTCTGGTTGAAATTGACATTTGAATTTGTACTGAGCAAAACAGATGATGCTTGTCCATGTGGGTGGGGCTCTTCCAATCAGATGAACACCTGCATGCAATGAAAGGATGAGTAAGAGGGAACTCCTACTGTCTGACTGCTTGATCTGAGACATTGGTCTTTTCTGACCTTTGGATCTTCTTCAATCTTGTGCCTGCTGGCTTTTAGACTGTAACTAACATCATTGACTTCCCTGGTTCTTTTGGTCTCAAACTAGAACTACACATTGGGTTTCTCTTTCTCTCTCAGGAGAGAGGACTCTCTCTCTCCCTCTCTCTCTCTCTCTCTCTCTCTCTCTCTCTCTCTATATATATATATATATATATATATATATATATATATATGTGTGTGTGTGTGTGTGTGTGTGTGTGTGTGTGTAAGAAAGACAGTTTCAATGTCATTTTTGGACATTATTTCTTACATCAGAATATTTAAAAATTGAAAACGATTGTTTCAAAAAAAAGTTGAGGAAGTTTGTGTTTATTCAACTTCCCCATTAATAGAGTAGTAGTTTTTCAAAGACTGATGACCTGGAATGAATATCACAAATTCAAAATTCAAGAGATAGTGTAAATTTTAGGCCTCCTGTAAATTGACAGGTAATAAATATTTTGAATAAACAGGCCAGATGACTTCAGATCACTGACACTGAGCACAACATTAAACAACCTGTCTTGCTGAAGTTAACACAGATAGCTGCCAAACTATTTCCTGGGAGCATGTGAGCATGAGGTAAACGGAGAAACTCCCTCTGGACTCTTCTCTTCTAGTGAGGCTTAGTTCTCTAGTTCCTTCTAAGCAAGGTGATCTGCTCATCTGGAAGTACAGACCTTTACTGTATAAAGTGTCTTTTGGTTGTTCATCTGTAATACATACTTGAAAGAAGAAATGAATGCAACAAATACTCGTATGTGCCCAGTAGGATAAACTAAGGGTGGGTCATCTGGTGGCATCTTGGAGACATCAAGCAGTCAGATGACAGAGAAAAGGTACACAGCTGTGCACTCAGTTACATAACCTTCACACACACGCATCCCATCGCCAGCACTGGTGACGACTCAGCTTGGCAAGGGCCCAACAGCTACACCCTCGTGACTGAAGCTGGGGCCAGCACTTCCCCAGGAACTGTTTCTAGGAGTCATTCGTAAAGCACTCACTCGCCTAGTCAACCTCACAGGTTGATAACGAGAATCAAATCAGATAGAAAATATAGAAGTGCTGGAAAAACACAAAATCTACTAAAAATAGAAAGAACTTAATTCAATTGTAGTGATTCTTGTAACAGACAAGATGGAGTGACAAGGATGGGATTGGCTGTTCCCTGGAAACTTTTTTTGTTTTTGTTTTTTTATAACTACTAAAACCCTAAAATAAAATATATAAAATGATAACATCCAAGGCAGTGAAATCAGACAACAAAGGATTATGATCTTAAGAGCTAAGACATAAATGAGTGTGCCCTATCACGGTTCCAGCTCAGTGCAGTGAGGGAGTTTCCAGGATGAGGGGCAGGGAGAGGAACTCAGGCAGACCCTCGTGGTCTCGCCAAGTGAGGAAGGCAGAGCTGAGAGTCTGGGGAGATAAAAACAGCTAGAGTTCATAAGACAGAGCACCAGAGAGAAGAGAGCTGCTCAGAGATGCCCAGAGCTTTGCAGAGGATACACCTCAATTATTCAACAGTGTATTCAGATCAGTGCATGCGTGTGAGGAAACTACCTGAGGCCAGGGAAGGAACAATCGAAAGGAGCCTGCCACCTCATACAGGGCTGGAAGCTGCCTGGTTCTATTAGCCAGAATGGAAACTTCATGACTTATGGGACATTGGGTAGAGAAGGGGTTTATTTACCTCAATCATAGGAAATAATTAGCCATGAACTGAGTCCAACCCGAGTCCCATCTAATCTTTCTTCTAAATTTTATCTTTAAGTGACAGCAACTAATACATTTTTAAAAAGATTTTAAAAGATCAAGCCTTTCCCAAATAAATAAACTGTATCTCAGAACAAATTTCAAGAATATTTATAGGAAAAGAAAAATATCTGGCATCCAGCAAGGCAAAATTTATAATGTCTAGAATCTAATCGGACTTTACTAGGCATACACAGAAACCTTAAAAATGAGACAAAATTAGAAAAAAATTCAACCAAAATTGACCCAGGATTGTCACAAACGTTAGGGTTAGTAAACAAGTGTATTAAAGCAATTATTAAAGGACTTCTTGTTCTGGCAAAGACGGAGCTGCCTCCGTCCTCCCCGGTTCCCCTTCTCACAACTTAAAAAACACCCCTGGATTCAATACAATGAACACACATAGGAAGGTTCTGAAAGGGAGAAGGAAGAAGGTGGGCTGCCAAGGGAGCATCAGTGAGGCAGAGCAAAATAGCTGCTGCTCTGCTTCCTGTCCTCCCCATATTGAGTCAGTGGGCCCTACTGGGGGGCCTTGTGTCCACTCCCGTCCTACAACAATAAGCAGTGTGAGTAGCTCTCTGCCTCCCCCTGCCTGGCATCATTTAGGTAGAGAAGGACTATCATCATATACCATTACTCAGAGGTGATGTGGAATGAGTTCATCTTTTTCCCCAAGATTTCAGCAGAATCAAGAATGTAGCTGAACTTCCCCCTTGATCCATTCTCAATGTGATCGTGTGACTCAATGACCCACTTTTGTTTGGATGACACTGGTAGGACCCAGTAGAAAACCAAACATTTACATCTACCTGGACCTTCAACTGTTACTCAACATGGCGACAACCTGGTACAAAAGGAGATTAAGCGGGATTCAGTGTGTCACAAAAAATGCCCTAAATATACAAGATGTAATAGAAACATTTCTGGACAATCGCAGCTTGAGTCACAGCGATCAACTGATACCAATACTGAGATGAATTTGATGGCAGAATTTTCTGACAAGGAATTTAAAGCAGTTTTAAGAGTGTTTCAAGGAGCAACTGCAGATATTCTTGAGACAAATGAGAAAATAGAAAATCTAAAGAAACATAAACTTAAAAAAGGGAATTTATAGATCTGAAAAATGTAATAACTGAAATAACAAATAAAACCCTGTTGTATAGACTGAACAATGGAATGGGGATGATATAAATAAAATCAGTGAACTTGAAGACAATTCAACAAAATTTACCCAATCTGAGCAACAAGGAGAAAATATATTGGAAGAAAAAAAATGAACAGTTTATCAGAAACCCATGGACTAACAAAGGAGCTAACGTTCATATTATAGGAGATCCAGAAGAGGAAAGCAGATGATTGTGGTCATGCATTTGAAGATATGATTGCTGCAACTTTCTAAATTTAGCAAAAGTTAAAAAAGCTAAACCAATTCCAAATAGGATAATCTCAGAGATATCTATTGCAAGATACATCATAATTAAACTTCTGAAAACTAGAGATAAAAGAATGAGCCTTGAAAGCAGCCAGAGGGAAATGACATGTTATTTATAAGGAAAGCACCAGTTCTAATGACAGCAAATTTCTCATATCAAACCACATAGGCTAGTAGAAAGTGGTGCAATCATTTTCAAGTACTGAAAAGCTATCAACTGTGAATTCTGTGCTCGTTGAAAATATTCTTCAGGAATAAACGAGAAATACATTCTAAGACAAAGAAAAACAAAAGAAAATTTGTTGCTAGTAAACCAACCCTTCAAGAGTGATTAAGTATAGTTCTCTAGGTAAAAAGAAAATGATAACAAATGTCTTGGAAATTCAGAAGAAAGGGAGCATAGGAATAGGTTAAAAATAAGCATAATACTTGATTCTGCTTGTCAACTCATATTAGGCGGTCTTAAATCATATCACATGGTTGAAGCAAAAAAAATTATAACATCACTTGATATGATACTCAATGTATATAAGAAATATTTAAGAAAATTGTATTTTGAAGGTAGGAAGACAGAGGCCCCTAAGTGAAAGTAAGGTTACTAAATTCCACTTGAGGTGATATAATGGTGACACTAGTACACTATAACAAGTTACATGTGTATATTGTAATATCTAGAACAACTAATAACAAAACTGTAAAATGTGATTTGCTCAAAAAACATTATAAATTAATCAGCATAGAATTCTAAAAAAATTTTAAATGACTCAAAAGTTAGTAAAATAAAAAAGAGAAAAACAGAGGAAACATGAAAAAATAAAATATTAGACTTAAGTTCTAACATATTAATAATTCCTTTAAAAGTAAATAGTCTAAATAAATGAATTAAAAGATAGAAATTGGCAGACTAAATTTAACAAGAAAACATAATCTAATAATGTGTTCTATATAGGAATTTAACTTAAAATATAATTACATCGATAGGTTGAAAATAAAACAGATGGAAAAAGATGTGCCATGGAAACATTAATAAGGAAAGCAGAGTTGACCATACTAATATGGTGTCAAGTCGATTTTTAAATGAAAAAAAACTACTTGGGATAAAGACATTATTACATAAGCAACCCACCAGCAGAATACAACAGTCCTATATGTATGCACCCCAAAATAAATGTAGCAAAAACTGATAGAGCTATAAAGGAAAGTAGACAAATCCATAGTTATAGTTGAAGATTTTAACACCCCATTCTCAGTGATTGAAAAAACTACTGGATAGAAAATAATTGAAGATATATATGAGTTGAACAAAACAATTATGACTTTTAGCATACATACAACTCCATCAAAAAAGAGTGGTATACACACTTTTTTCAATGTCCACAGAACATTCACCAAGATAGACCATATCCTGTGTCATAAAACAAACCATAACAAAACCAAAAGTATTGAAATCATTCAGAGTGCCGGGTGCAGTGGCTCAAGCCTGTAATCCTGCCACTTTGGGAAGCAGAGGCGAGAGGATTGCCTGAGCTCAGGGATTGCCTGACCAGCCTAAGCAACAGGGCATGACTTCGTCTCTACAATAAATCAGAAAAATTAGTTGGGCATGGTGGCACATGCCTGTGGTTCCAGCTACTTGGAAAGTTAAGGCAGAAGGATCACTTGAGCCCATTAGGTAGAGGCTGCAGTGGCCGTGAGCATGTCATTGCACTCCAATCTGGGTGACAGAGTGAGACTCCGATTCAAAAGAAAAGAAAAGAAAAGAAAAGAAATCATACAGAATATATTGTCTGACTACAATGGAATCAAACTAGATATCAATAACAAAACAAAAATGAAAAATTCTCCAAATACTTGTAAATATGTTAACATACTTTTAAATAATCCATGGGAGAAAAGGAATTCTCAGAAAAATAAAAATAAAAAATGCATAAAGTACAAATAAAATTTGCAGAATGCAGCTAAATCAGTGCTGAGAGGAAAAATTGTAGCACTAAATGTTTACATCTGAAAAGAGGAAAGGTCTCAAATTAATCATGCAGGTTTCTACCTTAGGAAATTAAAAAGAACAGCAAAATAAGCTCCAAACAAGCAGATGTGTAGAAATAATAAAAGCAGAAAGCAAAAAGCAATGAAATAGAGAACAGGAAATGGTGAAAATCATGAAATAAAAATATGGTATTTTGAGAAAAATCTATTAAACTGATAATCATTAAGCAAGACTGACAAAGATAAGAGAAGGCAAAACCATCAATATTATAAATAAAACAGGAGATATCACTACATATCTTACAGTTATTGAAAGGAAAATAAGAGAATAATGCAAATGACTTTGCATGCCTTGAAAACTGGAAACTACCAAAACTCAATCATAAAAGCTGTGGAAAGGTTCTAAGTGAGGGATATAAGTGGGGGAGGGAGGAAGATTGCTCAAATTTTGTCTGTAAGTGCTCTCACTGACATGCTGTGGAGGGTGGATGTGTGTTTCAGGCAGGGAATGGGATGCTCTTGGGATAGTCTGGCTAAAAATGCCATGAGCCTCCACTGAGCAAGTACGGGAAGGAATAAATCAATTGGAGAAAATGAGGTTGGGGAAACTCATGAGAACTAGTAGTTGTTTGAAGTGTGGTTGAAGCAAGAGCACAACCAGTGATCCTTTCCAGGGTTTTTAGTTTATATGAATGGGAAGATGACACTGAGTATGATAGTGAACTCAGGAGTGCAAGCTGGTTTAGGAAGGACAATACTTCCTTTATGACAGGGTATATTTTAAAACAGGAAGCTGAGGACTGGGAAAGGGTCAGTGTGGACTTAATACAAGTGTCTATTTACACTGGGTAGCTTAGAGTCATGAATGGGTTACCCAAGAGCAGCAATGGAGTGGGCAGAGCAGAGACTGCAGTATGTCCAAGCATCATTCCTTTTTAAGGGAATCCCTAGAAGAGACTGGGATAAAAGGCTGTGAGTGAGGTCATAGAGCCTGAAGAGGAGCAGATACCATGGAGCATGTGGGCACCAGTAAACCTTATCTGAGAGAACCTGCGAGGTCAGGAGGGGCATATATCTTCTGGATTTGATATTGTGAAGCTCATGGTTTCCGGACAGGAAAGGAGCGGGGCCAGACAAGGAAGTGCAGTGAAGAAGGTGCAGGGGCTGCTTGGCTGATTGAAAGGCAGAGGCCTTTCTGTTCTTCAGTAACTGTGGAGGAGGTTCGTGCTTTCTCCTGCCTTGGTAAGCAGAACACGGCTGCAGGGATGAAGCCACATGGGATGTGCCTTTGATGATAACTCCAGACGTGGCCTGTTCTGAGTCACAGCTGGGAAACTGCCCCTCTGAACCTAGTTTTCACTGTCTTTGTGTAGATCATCTGGGACTGCTGATGCCTCACAATGTCAGGCCCATTCAGCCTGGGTCAGTTGATTTCTCCCAATCACCCCAGCGCGACTTGCCCGGGCAGGGTGTGCTGGACCAGCCTCCCTCCTGTGTGCAACCTCAGCACTCTCCCCGAAACTCTGCAGCCAGAAGTTCTCTCCATGTGGGCAGCTTTCTCCCTTCCCGTAGTGTTCTTTTTCTCCCATATCTTGTACGTTGGGCTCTCACCGCGCTCTCTGCACACCCCTTTCCGCTTCTGGCCCCTTCTTCCCTCCACATGAGAGCACTTCCTGGGGAGCCTCCTCCAAGCAATGATCTTGCTCTGTGGGAGTCTGCATAGCTTCTTCCCCTGTGACTTCAGAATCCGCCGGGAGACATACTGAGCAGGAGGAGGCCAGACGTGCTTTAATTAATTAAGTCGGGTTAGACTAATTGGACCTTCCTCGACATCTTGCATGTTGATGCGCTCTGTGCCCTGGAGTTTGTTTGCTGACTTGCTCAGGGTGAAGGGTATTTGTCTTCGCTGCAGACAAGGGAGATGGTGAATGAGGAGATTCCTACATGATTGTTAAATTAAACTGTTAGGAGAACAGCTGCTCATAGAAGAGTCTTTTTTTTTTTCCTTTTGCCCGGGGGCCTTACTTCTTCACCAGTATGACAAATAAATGAGCAGCTAATGATACTGACTTCATGCTTAGATCTTTGAGAATCATCAATGAATGGCAGAATTAAACATCAATTAACCTCTTTAATTACTTCAGCTGTGAAACTGAGGAATCTTCCAAAGCAACCTGTAACAAGTTTTTTTAAAAAACTGAATATGTACACACACACACATATATTCAGTTAACTGTGGTGCAGACCCACACAGGACAGCTTTTTATTGTTATTATTATTTTTTATTTTAAAGACATGGGGTACAATTCAGGGTTAGGTGCATAAGTACAGGTATAGTTTGGTGCCCTTATTGATGTCATGTACCCTCCCTCCACGGCAATGTCCCACTACTGCCAATCCCTTATTTAATATTATGATAAATATTCAGGGTCTGCTTAAGAGTGAGTACATGTAGTACTCAGATCTTTGTTTCTATGATAAATCATTGAGTATTATAGACCCTAAATCCATTCAAGTAGCTGTGAAGTTCCTAATTTTGTTTTTCTTTATGGCTGCATAATATTCCGTCATGTAAACATACTACATTTTCTTTATACATTTTCTTTATCCAGTCCACTTTTCATAGACAGTACAGTTGGTTCCATGTTTTTACTATTGTGAATAATGCTGCAATAAGCATGAGTGTGCAGTCATCATTTTCACAGAGTGATTTGAGTTCCTTCAGATATATTCCCAGAAAGGGGATTGCTGGGTCATATGAAAGGTCGATTTTTAGATCTTTTAGAAATCACCACACTATCTTCCACAGAGGTTGAACTAGTTTACATTCCCATCAACAGTGTAGAAGTGTTCCCTTTTCCTCACATCTTCTTCAGCACCTGTCATTTTTTGAGTTATGATGATGGCCATCCTGACTAGAGTTAGGTGGTATCTCAATGTGGTTTTAATTTGCATTTCTTTTTTTTTTTTTGAGTTGGAGTCTCA
>NW_007047419.1:134210-210037 GCF_000164805.1 Carlito syrichta
TCAACCTGCTGGGCTCTGGCGATCCTTCCGCCTCAGCCTTCTAAGTAGCTGGAACTACAGACGCACGCTACCACACCCGGCTAATTTTTTGATTTATTGTGGACATGAGGTCTCACCAAGTTACCCAGGTGGGTCTCGAACCTGCGGGCTCAGGCAATCCACTTACCTCAGCCTCCCAAAGCGTGGGATTACAGGTTGAGCCACTGAGCTAAGCTTAATTTGCATTTCTTTGATGATTAGTGAGGCTGAGCATTTTTTCATGTATCTATTGGCTGTTCATATGACTTCTTCTGTGAAGTGTTTATTCTTATCTTTTGTCCATTTTTAAATAGCTTTTTTTCCCCTTTCAACACGTTTGAGTTCCTTATAGATCCTGGATACTAGACCTTTGTCAGATATACAGTTTGCAAATATTTTTTCTCATTCTGTGTGCTGTCTCCCCACTCTCTTGATGGTTTCTTTTGCTTTGCAGAAGCTTTTCAGTTTGATGAAGTCCTACTTGTCTATCTTATCTTTGATGGCATTCGCTTTTGGAGAGTTGCCTTTTCTGATTTCCATAACAGCGTTTCCTATGTTTTCTTCTAGGATTCTTATAGTTTGAAGTTCTGTGTTTAGGCCTTTATCCATTTAATTGATTTTTGTGTATGGTGACAGGTAGGGGTCCTGTTTCAGTCTCCAGAACGTAGTCAGTCAATTTTCCCAGCACCATTTACTGAACAGGTTCTCCTCTCTCCAGTGGTTGCTAGTGGCTTTGTCAAAGATTAGTTGCTTTAGAAACTGAGGTTTTTCTTCCAGACTTTCTATCCTGTTCCGTTGTCTATATGCCTGTTCTTGTACCAATACCAAACTGTTTTTATTATGGTAGCTTTATAGTAGAGTTTGAAGTCGTAAGTGTTATACTTCCTGCTTTGTTTCTTTTGCTAAGGATTATTTTGGGTATTCATGGTTGTTTATTTTTCCATATGAATTTCTGTATTGTTGTTTCCAGGTCTGAGAAGAATGATGTTGGTAGTTTAATGGGTACTGCATTAAATCTGCAGATTGTCTTTGGTAGGATGTACATCTTAACAGTGTTCATTCTTTCAATCCATGAGCATGGAATATTTTTCCATTTGTTTGTATCTTCTTTGATTTCTTTGAGCAGTGTTTTGTTGTTTTCATTGCAAAAGTCTTTCACGTCTCTGGTTAGGAAGATGCCTAGCTATTTCATTTTTTGTAATGGCTATTGTGAATGGGACTTTGCTTTTTATTTGGGTTTCTGTCTGCTTATTGTTGGTGTACAGGAATGCGTCTGTCTTGTGTATGTTTATTTTATACTCAGACTTGCTCAAGTCCTTGATCAGTGCAAGGAGGTTTTGACAGAATCTCGTATTTTCAAGGTATAGGGTCATGTCTTCCTTAAAGAGGTATAACTTAACTTACTCTTTTCTTATTTGGATATCCCTGATTTCTTTCTCTTGTCTGATTGCTCTATCTAGGACTTTCCGCACAATGTTGAACAGGAGACGTGAGATTGGGCAACATTGTCTTGTTCTGGTTGTCAGGAGAAAAGTTTTCAATTTCTGTCTGTTTAACAGTGTATTGGCTGTGGGTTTATCAAAGATGGCTCTTACTATTTTGATGATCCATCTATGCCTAGGTTTTCAAGGGTTTTTATGAAGATGGAATGCTGGCTTTTATTGATAGTTTTTCCTGCATATAATTATATAATCATGTGGTTCTTGTTTTTACATCTGTTGATGTATTTAATTACGTTTATGGTCTTGCAGATGTTGAAGCCACCCTGCATCCTGTGAATGAAGCCTACTTGGTCATGGTGGATGATTTTTGAGATGTGTTGTTGGATCTGGTTGAATCTTGTTGAGAATGTTTGTATCTATGCTCATCAAGGATATTGGCCTGTAGTTCTCATTCTTTATTGGATCTTTACCTGGTTTGCATATTAATTTTAGCTTCCTAAAATGATTTGGGGAGAGTTCTGTTTTTCTTAATTGCCTGGAATACTTTCAATAGGATTGATATTTGCTCTTTTTTTTTTGTATGTTTTATAGAATGCAAAGCTGTCTTGTCTGGTCCAGGACCTTTTTTTCTTTTTCTTTTTTTTGTAAGTAGTTTTCTTATGATGAAATCAATTCCCTGGGTTGTTTTTGGTCTATTTCAGGTTTCAATTTATTTTTGTTAAACCTTGGAAAGTTGTATGATGTCAAAAAAACCTCCATTTCATTTATATTTTCTAGCTTGTTTTCATACAAGTGTACATAGTAATCTCTGATAATCCTTTGTATTTCTTTGGGGTCAGTTGTGACTTTGTCTTTTACATTTCATATTGTGTTTATTTGGGTGTTTTATCTCTTTTTCTTCCTCAGTCTGGCTGGGGGGGTCCAACAATCTTGTTTATCCTTTCAAAGAACCAGCTTTTTGTTTCATCAATTTTTTGTATTATATTTTTGTCTTCTGTGTCCCATATTTGGGTTTTTATTTTGGTAATCTGGATTCTTCTGCTGAAGTTAGAGTTTTGGTGGTCTTGTTTTTCTAGCTCCCTTAGGTGATTTATTAGACTGTTTACTTGTGATCTTTCTTTCAATTTTCTTCATGTATGTTCATAGAGATATGAACTCTACTCAAGATGTTTTTTTGTTTCCAAAATCTTTTAATTTCTGTGTTGACCCAGGAGTTGTTCAGCATCATGCTGTTTATTGTCCATGTCTTTGTGAATTTGGGGGAACTTTGTTGGTGTTGATATTTATTTTTATTCCACCATGGTCTGAGAAGGTTCATGGCATTATTTCGATCTTATGAAAATTGCTTATGCTTGATTTGTGGCTAAGGATGTGATCGATCTTGGAGTACATTCCATGTGGTGATGAATAGAATGCATATACTGTGGTTGTTAGATGGAGTGATCTGTAGGTATCTATTAAGTCCATTTGGTCAAGTGATAAGTTGAGGCTCCATATCCCTTGTTGATTTTTTGTCTTGATGATATATTTAGGGCTGTTAGTGGGTTTTTTAAGTCCCCAGCTATGATAGTGTTAGAATCAATATTTTTTTTAGTTTACCTAGAAGTTGCTTTATAAAAGTTGGTGTTCCTATGTTGAGTGCGTATATGTCTAGAATGGATATTTTTTGCTGATGGATTGAACCTTTTGTCAATACTTAGTGACCTTCCATATATTTTTAAGTTTTTGATAGCTTAAAGGATATTTTGTCTGACATTAAGATCGCAACTTCTGCTTTCTTTTGTGTTCCATTTGCCTGAAAAATTTTTTTCCATACTCTTATCTTTAAGTCTGTGAGTGTCCTTTCTGGTGAGATGAGTCTCCTGGAAACTGCAATAATTGTGTCATGTTTTTAAAATCTAGTTTGTCATTCTTTGTCTTTTCAGTGGTGCATTTAGTCCATTCACATTAAGGCTAATTATTGAGATGTGAAAATTTATCCCTGTTGTGAGGTTCTTAGAGTTTGTTGTTTGTTTATTTGTTGGTATTCTTTTGATTTGGGGGTTGATATATTTCCGTGTTTTTAATCTTTTTCCTGCATTCTTGGGAAAGTATGGTTGTTCTTTATTTTTTCTTTCTTCTGTGTTTAATACTTTCTTAAGTGTTTCTTGTAGAGCTGATCTGGAGGTGGTGTAAACTCAGGGATTGAATGTCTGGGAAGGATTTTAATTCTCAGTCCCTGATGAAGCTTAGCTTAGCTGGGTAGGAAATTCTTGGTTGGAATTGTTTATCTTTGAGAACTTTGAAGATTGGACTTCAGTCTCTTTTAGCCTATAGTGCTTTCTATAGATAAGTCTGCTGCTAATTCTAATTGGTCTTCCCTGGTAGTTAGCTTGACCTTTACCTCTTGCTGCCTTTAGGATTTTTTCTTTTATACCTACTCTGTGTAAGTAAATTACTATGTGTCTAGGAGTTGGTCTTCTCATTTGATGTCCTGCTGGGGTTCTCTGAATCTCTTGTGTTTGATTGGTCACATCTCCAATGAGATAAGGAAAATTTTCTTGAATAATTTCATGGAATGCTTGTTCCAGGGTGGTCTCTGTCTCTCTGTCTGCCTCAGGAATGCCAGTCAACCATAGGTTCAGCCTCTTGATATAATCATTCATCTCTAGGAGGCTTTTTCCATATTTATAACCTTTTTTCTATGTCTTTAACATTTTGGTCCTCAAGCTCTTAGATTCTTTCTTCTGCTTGGTTAATTCTGCTTTCCATACTTTGGACAGCTTTTTAATGCATTAATTCCCTGATACTTTGTGGATCTGTATTATATTTGAAAGTGCTAAGTCTAACTCTGTCAGGCAACTGGTTGCAGAGGTTGGCAGTGTGACTCCAGGATGACACAACTCTCTTGCCCATCACAACTCCTTTATTATTTGTCTAGCCTTTCCCAGACTTTCCTATCTCATATTTTATTATTAGAATCAACAGATGGAATAAAAACAGCTTGGAGTATGAGCTGATTCCGAGGAACCATCCTTTCTAAGCCCTTTGTATGAAGTATTCACACATCTTCCATCTGAAGAGTTAGGCAGTCAGTGTTGGCTTGTAGCCAACATTATCTTCCTTCTCTTATAATTTGCTCATAGAATCCCACTTGTTCATTTATTACTCTCAGGTGAGCAAACCCTACCTTTGCCTTAGTTTCAAATTCTGGGTAATCATGGCACCTGCTCCCCTTGCCAGTGATTTGGTTAGATCATAACTACACAATCCAGTTTTAGCCAGAGATATGAGTAGTCTAGTGGGTTACCTATGAAACCTATCTGTCTTTTTATCACAAGTCATGAGGAACACATGGTACCATCTGAAGCTGTGATATGTAGATGGGAGGTCTTGCTACCTCTGGTCATATTTTAATCAAATTTTATGGTAACCTAAGGAATAACACAACTTCTGGGAAAGAAGAAGGCATAATCATCCTTGGGATTTGATTTGATGACATCTCTGAGCCTCTGAATGAATTAATTCTGAAGCTTTCCTGCTTTAAGACTTCTTATAGGAGATGCATCAGTTACCTACTGTCATAATGATGCTACATAGCAATTTGTCTAAAACACAGTCACTTTGAACGATAAATATTTCTTCAACTCCACATGTCTGTAGATTGGCTGGGGGTTAAATGATATATACTGAACTCAGGTGGACTTGGATCCCAGCAATAAATTAGTTCCAGATTTGTCTATGTGTCTTTCATCCCCTGGGCTAGTAAGCTTGATGGGAGCAGAATGCAAGAAGAGGAACCCATCTATACAAGAATGTGAAAGGCTCTACAGTGTCATGTTTCCTAATATTACACCAGCCAAACTAGCATCAACTGGCAGACAAGCATCCCTGGTGTAAGTTCCTACAGTCATGTGATGATGAATGTGGATACAGAGGAGATCAAAAAGTTAGGAACAATAATGCAGTTTGCAAAAAAAGATCATATTTCTTATTGTTTAAACCAGTGGACACAGGCTTTATGGTAGCTTGCAGCTGGAGGAATGCAAATAGAGGCAGGTGTTCCAAGTTTCTCAATTTATTGCTGAGGAAATTATGGCATACACTGTAACTTCAGAGCCTGTGCGTTTGGTGCTACACCAAGTAAATTCAGGATTATGATTTCCAGGGCAGTTACCAAGAGTTCTTTGGGACTACATATGGAGCCCAGTTGTGTTGATTTGCTCCCCTCCCCTGCCATTGACTTCTTACATATTACTTGGAACAATAAGAGAAAAGACATATTTTATGAAGAAGAGGAAATGGGGGAGAGAAAGTAACAATGAGAGTGAGTGAAACACACACTCACCCTGAGGGGTGATGCAAGAAACTCTGTAAGAAGAGCTAAATTGGTGGTTCCCACATCATTGTTAGATTGACAGATCAGTAAAACACCCTCTTTTCCCTCTTAGAACCAACTGAGGAACAAAGTCAACTGAGTAGAACTCCAGCTGTTTATACCTGGTGGACTCTGGATGGGAGCACATGCCTTGGACTTGCTGCTGGACATCGAGGTCTCCTCACACCCATTTGAAGCTCCCCGTCATGGCAGCACTGGGAACCCACAGGTTTTAGGAGCTGGCATCAAAGCAGGGAGGGAAAGGGTCCAGAAGGGATAGCCCACGTGTTTTCTGCCCTGATCCACATTCAAATGAGTTACCGTGTTTACCATAGAGAGGGGTGATGCCCACGACGCGAAGGCTCATGGTAAAAATACAACTCTTGACAGTGCGAGATCTGAAAGTGCAAATCTGGAACAGAAATAAATGAAGAACTGCAGGCCCAATCCAAACCTGTGTGTGGCTTTAAAGTGATTTGGATATGATAAGCTATAGGAATGATTTTAGGAAGTCATGTAATGAAGATAGTATTTAAGAAAATGAAACAGAAATGTATAACTTAGGCATAAAATATATGTAAAAATGTTATAGTTCATTTGGGGCCATGAGAGCAATCACAGGAGCCAGCACCTCAGGGTTTTCCTTGGGAGTTCCAGCTTCTCTGACTGTAGTCTCCATTCCCTTCACCCTCTCTCCCGTCATGCTACTGGGTCTTCAGCCTGCCCTCTCCCTCCTTCTAAGATCAGTCTCTCCCTTGGTGTCACCTTCTCCAGCTTGGTTTTCCAGGTCTCAGAGTCCTGTCCAGGTAAGGCTAAAGGTTTGCCTGGGACTGCATTAGACCTCCTTGACTCCCCTTTGAACTGCTGTGAAATCCCAAGGGAGTTCACTACCCAATATTCAGTTTTCTCCCCTGAAAATTGTCGTGATAACAACATAAACCTTGGAAGGCAGTGGGAGTGATGGGTGTGAAGTGCATGGCATGACTCTGGACATGAGTGAAGCATCTCAGGGACCAACAGCCCTGGCACAAGTGCTCATTCCAAGCTCATTGTGCTTGGGCTGCTGAGGGTAGCTGGAAAAAGCTGTGCAAACTTGCTGACTGGCCTCACTACAAATGCAGTCACAGTCTCTGTTGGACACTCAGAACTGCTCAGCATTTTGTTTTGGTTTTGTGCCCAATTATCTCTAAACATAGAATTGGACTGTTTTATCTCACAATAAAATAACCCCTTTGCAGAAAATTCAGAAATTGCAAAACATTATTAAAGACTAAAATTAAAAACCCATGATTCCACCCCTTCGAGATTGCTATAATTCTATATTTTCATATTTTCATATATTTTCATATCTATTGCTCTATAGCTATCCTCTGTGCATCAATTTATGTATCCATCCCTTTATCCATCTATTTATCCCTTCTTTCCTCTATCTCTAATTTCATGTGTACACACAGCCTTGGATTGGTCCTGCTTTCTTCTATGGACTCAGAAATTTTTTCCTTTCTCCTTATTAGCTCACTTTTCCTAAAGCAGCTGTTATGAAGCTAGCATGTCTCCTTAAGCTACCTCCATTCATGCTTGTCTTATTTAATTCCTGCTTTGTAACAAAATACCACAGACTGGGTAATTTATAAACAATAGACATGCATTTCTTACAGCCCTAGAGACTGTGAAGTCCAAGATCAAGGTGCTAGTAGGTTCTGTGTCTGTTGAGGGTTTCTCCTTACTTTCTAGATGCTGCCTTGTTGCTGAGTCCCTGCTTGGTGGAGGGGAAGAGAGAAGAATCCTGTATCTTCTCATGGCAAAAGAGACACAGGGGCAAAACAAAACATCAGCTGGTTCCCTCAGCCCTCTTATAAGGGCACTAATCCCATTCATGAGTGCAGAACTTTCATGACCTAACCACCTCCCATTGGCCCCACTGTAGTGATGAGGCTTCCACGTGTGACTTTTGGAGAACTGACCCTCACCTTGCCAAAAGACCCAGCTTCTGGATCTGCCAAGAACATACAGGGAGAGGAGCAGATGGTTCTGTCACCTTCACGTCTATCCAGACCCTCTGTATTTTCCCTCACCTCTTAGCTTGTTCATCCTGCTCTGTTTTCACACCCACATCTCTGTGCCTTCTCCAGGACTCCTCTCCTTCCACTACCCCTCCCCAGCACCACAAGCTCTGGTCCCTCTCTGGCATCCGGTCCCTCGTTTTCATTCTGAAGTTTCTTCCTTCTGTCAACCCACCTGCTGTTCAAAATCCCAGCCACTGTCAGTTCTTTCCTTCCCCCAAGGAAGGAAACATATTTTCCATATTTGAAATGTTCTCTCCCTTGTAGTCCTGCCAGTGCACCCTTGGGCTCAGTCTCCTGGGTCCCCAAGTCTAGGACCTCTTTCCACACACCTTGTCTCAGGTTTTCTGCCACATAAACTCTTGGCTCTCCAAGATTCCTGCTGCCTGGTTTTCCTGCTGCTTCCTCATAGTTCTTCCTCAGTATTTTGAATTGATGAAGCTTCCTCTGTCCTTTTAGTGGGATCATAGGGTTCTCACTCTACACTCACCCCACGGTTATGTCATCCATGCCAAAATCACCACCTATTTTAATTTGGGAGCTTTAGATTTTCCTCTTCCACATGCACAGCAACTACTCCTCACTGCCTTGTCCTGGAGGCATCTCTAAATCTCTGTGTGGACAGCAGAGCATTCCTATAATAAATCATTATTGAGCTTTGAAAAGAAAGGAGATTTTTGGCTCATGCTACAACATGGATGAACCTTGAGGACATGATGCTGAGTTGAATAAGTCACAAAAGGATATGTCCTGTGTGATGCCACCCAAATGAGGAACCTAGAGCAATCAAATTCATAGAGACAGAAAGTAGAATGGCAGTTGCTGGAGGCTAGGGGGAGGGGGAAAATGGAGACTTGGGGCTTAATGGAAACAGAGTTTCAATCTGGGATGAAGGAAAGCGTTCTAGAGATGAATGGTGGTAATTGCACAGCAATGTGGATGTACTTAAGGCCTCTGAATGGTCCACTTAAAGATGGTCAGGCTCATAAATCTTGTTGTCTTGTTTTGTTTTGTTTTACCACAATTGGGGAAAAAGAACTCAGCACGTTTTTTCTTCTCTTTGGATTCGTCAACTTCTGGACTAGTGTGGCCTCTATACTAGTCTCCGTTCTGAGGAAGCCACTGGCACTGCTTGGTCTTCCTGACTAGGAGCCGGGGAGACAGGTGTGCACTCGGCTTTCTTTCCATCATCTGGGCAGCACTTCTCTGGGATCTTGCCCTTCTTCACTGTAATATAGCTCTTACCTCAGCCTGAGTTCTTCCATCTCTTGCTGACGACTGCCTCTTCACTTCACTCTATAGACTGCATCCCAATTTGTCTTCCTACAAATTGAAGCAAAAAAAAAACCAAAAAACCTACTTCTGTAAAATGCCTGCCCTTGACACATGCTTATCTCTTTACCAGGAAGTAATATACTTTCTTCTTTCTATGACAGCAAATTTAGATACATGATCTGCACACAGAAGAAAACTAAAAATGGATTCTATACCTAAAAGTGAGAGCTAAAACTATGAAACATTAGAGAAAAAAATTCCAGGATGAAATCTTCCTGATCTTGAGCTCAGCAAAGATTTCTTGGATATGACATCAAAAGCCCAAGTGATAAAAGGAAACATTGATAATTTGGACTTCATCAAAATTTAAAACTTCAGCTCTTTGAAATACTGTAAAGAGACTGAAAAGCAATTTGGGGGAAAATATTTGCAAAGCATATAATTGACAAGGGATTTATATTCAGACTACATAAATAACTCTTATAACTTAATAATAAGAAAATCAAATTTTAAAATATATTTGCAAAGGATCTGACTACACATTTCTCCAAAGAAGTTATATGAATGGCCGATAAGCAAAATAAAAGAGTTAACATCATTAGTCATTAGGGAAATGCAACTTAAAACCACAGTGAGATACAATTTCATACCTGCTAAAATGGCAGTAATAAAAACAAAATGGAAAATAGCAAGTGTTGGTGAGACTGTGTAGAAATTAGAAACCTCATTTATTGCTGGGAAGAATGCAAAATGATGCAGCTTCTTTGGAAAAACAGTTTGTCAATTTCTTACGCTATTGACCATATGAGCCAGTGATTCCATCCCTAGGTATATACCCAAGAAAAATGAAAACACTTGTCTACTAGGTACAAAATGCCACGTATTGTAGGATTTCATTGATCTGAATTGTCCAAAAGCAGGAAATCTATAGTGGCAAAGGGGATTAGTGGTTGTGTAGGAGGACAGTGTGAACAGAGTCACTGCAAATGGGTGAGTGGTGATGGATGTGCTCTAAAATTAGACTCTGGTGTTGGATGCACAACTTTGCAAATTTGCTAAAAGATATACTTGTACCCTTAACAACAATCAAAATATTTGGCATATAAATTATACCTCACTGAAGTTGTTAAAGGATAGATCTTATTATTTATTAAGACATTATTGAAATGTGGAAGGAATTTTTCAGTATATTCTTAATTTCAGCATCAAGCTTGTAAGATAGTTCTGTTTCTGTTAACAAGCCACTATCTATGGGAACCCACATCCATACACACACCATCATGCTGAAGGTACAGGAGCAAGGATAAGTTTTCATGGGAGATGTTAGAGGTGATTTTAATTTTCCCCATTTAGCTTATTCTTAAATGTTCCTGCAAATCCATAGATTGATACTTTCTGGGAGGCTCTATCACGTGCTGACATGTTTCTGAGATGGAATTGTTCTCACTGTTGACCTGTGGAGTGCGTGAGTCTTCTGTTCCTCAGCCTTGTTGAAGGCTTTCTCACTTGACTCCCCAGATTCCCCAAACACAGTCTCGTCTCACTGTTGCCTCACCATCCCTCATAGGCTGTAGCAGAATGTTAGTCAGTCTGGGCTGCCATAGCAGTCCGCCACAAACTGGGTGGCTTAAACAATAGAAAGTTATTAGCTCAGTTCTGGAGCCTGCAAATCCTAAATTAAGGTGTTGGCAGGGTTGGGTCCTTCTGGGAACCCTGAGGGAGAACCTGCTCCAGACCTCTCTCTTCTTCTGGTGCTTTGCTGGCAATCTCTGGTGTTCGTTAGCTTGTAGAAACATCACCCCATCTCTACCTTCTTCACATGGCGCTCGCCCTATGTGCACGTCTGTCTTGAAATGTCTCCTTTTTATAAAGACATCAGTTGTTTTGGATGAGGGCTCACTCTAGCGACTTTATTTCAACTTAATCATCTCCATAAACACTTTATGGCCAAATAAGGTCATGTTCTCTGAGGTGCCAGGAGTTAGGACTTCAACATATTAATTTGTAGAGAAGGCAATTTAACTTGTAGCAGGTGGCTACCTCCATTTTCCATGTGATAGCAAGACAGATTTTCAGTGCAGACCCTCAAATGTGCAATGCTTCTCAATGCTTTCCAAAAACAAATTTTCTCATTAGAGCCTTTAATCCAAGAGTGACTAATACTGCCCTTCTCTCTGGTCAGAACACCCATCCCTCCTCCCACCCGGTGAGCCCATTGGCCTAGAATTCCCTTCCTTTACTGCTTTCCCTGGGTATCCTCAACCATGACTGCTCCAGGAAACCGCCTGCCTCCTCACCAAGTCTCCTTCTATGATAGTCGTACAGAGGCCACTCAGTGTCTGCCTCTCACTGGATTCCAGAAAGCCCTGCTAAGGCAGACACTACCCACTGTCAGCAACATAGGAAGTGCTCCATAAATACTTGATGACTGAGCAGAAAATAAAGGATTTGCAACTTGGGCTTTGAACATTCTTTTGTGGGACTATGATCAAGATCCTGGCAGGGTCCGTTCTCTTTGCCCATGTATTGACCATGGTATGTAGTAGGCCATCAGTAATGTTTGTTGAATGAATAAATGAAAAAGTAACAGAAGAGCGAGAAAGTTTACACCTTGGATTTCATACTAAGGTCTCCTATGTGGCTACTTCCTTGTCAGAACCAGGGGAGTGAACTTCCACCACAACACACACACAAACACACACACACACACACACACACACACACACACCATCATTACATTGACAGAATGTGCTAGGTTGCACGTTGTTTCTATCATGTCCCCTTTGTTCAGGGGAAATGCAGATGACAGTGGCATTGACCGCAGTAGGAGTATTGCTCCTGCTCAGAGTTGAAGACTGCACTTTGCCTGATGCCCACAGCTTCTCTTTGTGGAGCTTTTTCTGGGCAAAGTGGTTCTGTCCTAGAGGACTGAGGCTGCCTGACAGCTGTGCTCAGAATAGGCTGTGAGGTCTCTGATGGCTCCTAGTCTCTCTGTCTTAGTGACTTTTCTGTTTTCTGGCATCTCCCAAGTCTGAGGCTGTATTTCAGTGGCATTGGAGTCAGACTCCCACAGCCCAGGTAGGGTGCATGGTCGTGGAAAAATGGAGAACAGCCGCTTGGTAGACTGCTGCACAGGGGCTGCACATTTTGGAAAAAGATAAAGTCTTAGGTAGAGAAAAATTGTGCTGGTCCTCGGGTTAACCTTCCTATTTGGGGTGAGGAACTGACCGAATGGGTCTTGGAGGCAGAGTGCAAGAAGGCTTGAGGGTGGAGGTGTCATTTGAGGGCTCTCTGTGGTGAGACAGTACAGATGGAAAAGGACTGTAAGATGGTGAAGATGTGAGGAAGGTTAAGCAAGCAGAGGAACAGACAGACCCAGAGGGACCCGGACAGATGGACTGAACTAGTGGAGTGCAGAAATCAGCCCAAAGCTGGGGTGGGGTGCACCAGCCACTGTTCGTGGTTTACGTGATGGGGCTGTTTGAGGAGAACAGGTCTTCAGTTCTGGAAATGATGTGCTCCATGCCAGGTGATTTGCAGGTGCAGGACAGGTCACTGTCAGGAACCTAGAAGGTGCAGAGTGAAGGGTTCTGGGAAGCCCCCAGACATGGAGGGACCATCTAAGGGGAGGAAAGCCTGCCACTGGGCTGTGCACACGTTCCTCTGTCCTGCCTCAGATATGAGCTCAGAAAGAGGTGGGCTGACCTGCAAGGACTAGACACTGTCCCAACAAAGTGACGTGAGGCAGGAGGGCGGCTGTGGGCTGCCTAACCTGATATGAGGTAGTAAGGACACTGGCCAGGCGAGGGTAAGGGAAGAAAGGAAAAGATGGACCTTAGAAAGATTTTGATGAGAGAAAAGATGGGGCCCCAAGTGACGTCTGAATATAAATGCATGCTACCTTGTGGATGGAGTCCATAGCACATATTTTCTTTGGCGAGGCAAATGACATGGATAAACAAAAAGAAAATGTGAAAATGTTGAACAAATAAGCACAATAATTGAATGAGGTGATAAATAAGTACATTTATTTAGTGAATGCTTGTCCATCGATGGTAATCGATCTGGCAATTAACACAATGTTTACAAATCCTGCAGTGTACCTATGTGTGGCTGCTGTGGTGTGTGTGTCTACATACGTATACACATCCACGGATGCAGATGGATGAAAGCTGAAGATACATGCAGGACGGCAACCAGACTATTTTTAGTGTGAGGACAATAATTCAAAGTGCTCTTTCCATCTCTCATTTCTTCTCAGGCTGTGCAGGAGCATCACAGCTAGGAGTCAGCTGCTGTGCAGCTAACTCCGCTTGGAGATTGGTTGTTTCCTGTCCGTGAGTTTGGAACCGTCTGTGAGTGTGTTCCAGGACCCTCGCACATACAAAGTCTACCTGGACCCAAACCCCAAAGTCAGCTCTGTGGAACCTGCATATATGAAAAGTCAGGCCTCCGTATTCTTTGATTTTGAATGCTGTATTTTGGTTGTAGATGCAGAAACCATGGATTTAGAGGGCTAACTTTATTTGTTTTAAAAAATTGTTTATGAAAGGACCCATGAAGTTCCAATTCATGTTGCATTTCCTCCTGTTCCTCATTCTTGATGCCACTTCATTGCTGCATGACACTCTATGTTTTGCTGTCAGCTGTCCTCTGTCACAGCCAGGGAGGCCAAATGGCACCTGGCACTGGCCCTGCCATGACCTGGTGGGCTGGTGTCAGTGCTCTGTGTGGCTCACAGGCACTGTTGACGAAACTGACTGGAGTAAATATGATCACCCTGTTGGGTCCAGAGGCTTCAGTCAGGGACAGTTGAGGGGCAAACGTAGGATGCTGGAAACCTACATTCTGACTAGGAGTGTGCATTCCACGGGAGAATTGACCCTTGTGCTTCAGTGTCCTTGTCCCTGAGTGTAATCTTGGAACCTCAGCTCCACCAGTCAGTTCCCGTTCCTCTCCTCTCCCTCTCCTGCCCTGTACTGGCCAGTCCCAGATAGAAGGCATCCCAGAGAAGGCGAGGCAGAAGTGTGAGTGGCCCTGTCAGCAGCACCTCCAACATGAGCTTCTCTGGGAGGTCACAGCAGCAGAAATAAGGTCTGAGTGCTGTCTCTCAGGTTCATGCTCTGCATGGAAAGTTGATCAGATCATTCGGGAAGGTGCATTTGAGAACAGGTAGGGTGCTAGGGCTCTTTACAGATGTCTGCCACTTCCCATACTGTTCTGTTTAACCTTGCTCCTGGACAAGCCTGGGGAACGGTGTTGACTTTAGGCAGAGCAAAGAAGAGACAGCCAAAAGGATTGTAGGCTTGTGGTATCACGTCCTATATGTTTTAAGTGACAAGAGCTTCACAGCTTTAAAGGTGAATGCAAAGCATGTGAATCATGACTGATTAAATTACCAGCCATTAATTAGATTGCCAGTTATAAATTATAAACTCTCATTCTGATTAACACAGCCCCTAATGAATTGACCTCTCTGCTTATGTTACAGCTGAATCTGGCATGCACAATTTCATACTCAGGGGAAGGAGGGAGTGGATCTGCAGATCCAGGCATCAGCTTCACAGTGGTTGGATCTTGGCTATGTGGTTCCTGCAAAGGAGTGAGAAATATAAAGGACACTTTGAATTATGGTTCCCACACTAAACATAGCCTAGCTGCTGTCCAGCTTGAGGCAGCTTACATGTAGAAAGAAGATCTGTATTTTAATATCCAACATGAGCACAGAATCAGGAAAATGTGCAATTAACTTGATAGTTGATGCTTTAACAAGAGCCTTGGTGAAGAGAGACATTTTGCTACTTCAAATAGCCATCTGGGTGCTATGTAGCCAAACCCACAGTTCTGCTCATCATTCCTTTGAGCTCATTTGAATATGAATAGTGTCTGATATTATGTTAAAGTTTAATAGTACTACAGCACCCAACCAAGGGAATGCCTTTGCTTTATTAAAAGAAATGTTCTTCCTTTTGAGTAATTTTATAATCCTTGTTCATTTACCAACTTCCAAACCAAAATATGACATTGTTACAACCAAATTCATCCATTCACGATTCCTGTTGGCACTGTAGACGTTTTACCTTCTCTTCATGAAACCTAAATCCTTCATCTGCTGCATGATATTTGCGCATCAGCACTGAGAGGGATAAGTAGAAACATCTGCTTACATTTATGAGGAGCAGATATTAGAAGAATTAAAATAAACATTACCATCATCCAACAGCATAAATAAATGGAATGTATGAGAATGTCTGACTATTGTAAGAATAATGGATTTCTGTATGCATATACTATCTGAGCACACCACTAAATGAACAAGCTGTATGATATCAAAGTATCTTTTAAGAAATTATATAAATAAGCAAGCACAGTTAGAGCGTACAGAATGCATCAGTGACCCCTCAGCATCCTCAGGGAACTGGCTCCAGGACCTCCTGTAAATACCAAAATCCAAGGATGCTCAAGTCCCTTATAAAAAATGGTATATCATTTGCATATAACCTATACTTATCCTCTTATATACTTTATATTATCGCTAGATTACTTATAACACCTAGCACAATGCATATACTATGTCATAGTTATTATACTGTACTGTTCAGAGAATAATGACAAGGAAGAAAAAGTCAGTACATGTTTAGTATGACACACCATCCCTTTTGTCCCAAATATTTTTTATCTGAAGTTGGTTGACTCCATGAATGCAGAAGCCACGCATATGGAGGGCCGACAGTCTTGTGAAATATTTTTTTCTACTTGCAATGTTTTGGAAACCACTAGTCAGTGTGGAGTTCATAGCGCACATGGGGTTGAGGGCCATGATTATTTATGGCATCAGGCCCTGTATGGAGGCAGGTGCCTGTTCGGAGGTCATCCTCAGGCACCTGTGAGCAGCGTGCCATCTGCAAGCTAGTGATGCCAGAGCCGTGACCTCAGTCTTCCTTCTGTCATGGCAGACACTGACATGGAGTTGATGGATTTTGTTGAGACCCTTTTGGTGTGCAGCAAGACTGTATTGGCATCTGCTAGGTCCTGGAAACAGTGGAAGACTGTGTTCTTGTACCTCACCCAGAACAGACTCTCCCAGTCCCTAACAGAGCATGGTTGGGCTGTTCCTCTGTCTGCCTCCAGCACAAGTGTGGATGTTATCTAAATACAGATGGTGGAATTTAGGAAATACTTTCCTGATTTTGATGAAGTTGAAAGGTTTAAATCAAAACAGTGACCAGAATATGCACTAATAGCACAAAAACTGATTACAGGCAAAAATCAGAACCGCAAATAGAAGTTTTAAAAAAGACCAGTGCTGGCCTTGCTTAGCTCCTTGAATTCTAGCTCAATGGAACTGGGGTGTGTTTTGGAACTGGATTAAGGAACAAAGAAAGAGAAGGCTAAAGATGACAAACAGACTACAAAATAGAGCTGTCAAGAGAACAGTTGGCTAAAACATCTGCACTCACAGAGGCCTCTGGCCCTCAGATCGAAGTGGAGTCATCAGCTGTGAATTTTATTAAACATCTTAGGAATGAACAAGAGCATCTTGGAAGAAAGGAAGGAGGAAAGAAGCAGGGCTCACTCTGAGGCAGTCTGACACCTAGATCTTTATGGGTGGTGCCCACCAGTCTGGAGCCCCCAGTGGAGCAGGCAGTGGAGCAGAAAGGCAAGAATAGTGGGTGTCCCAGAGGCTTAGCAGAATCCTTAGAACAGGCTCCCAACCCTGCGACATCTGCCTGCATATTGAGTCAGATGAGGACACAAGAGTGCCCCTTGAAGGTCACCGTGTGTCTTTGTTGGGAACAGGCTGGAGAACAGGCAAGCCCCTGGTGGGCTGAGGAGGGATGGGGACATCAGTCCAGAAAGATGGCCAACTCCAATTCTGAAGAGCTCTCCATATAAAGTTACTAGAGATGGCAGATAAACTATAATGCAAGTCATTTAAATGCATCACTTTCACAGAAAAATAAGAGAAGGCCCCGGGAGCCACAAAAAAGGGAAGAGATGCATTCAGAGGAAAGGTTAAAAATGAAAGCATTGTAAGCTACATTTGGAGGTTGGAAGGTCTAGGGTCATTTGCCCTTGGTAACCACATGGAAGCAGGAGACTAGGAAACCAGGAAAGTCCGAAAAGCAGAGGGCTGAATTTGAGTCTCCCTAGGGCTTGCACACACAAAGGGCTACACAGTGGAAGGATGCTCTAGTATAAAAATCCCCAACCATGAAAGAGAGATAACAAGGGAATGTATCTGTCTCACCCAGGCTTCAGATAGCCAAGATGTCTGCCCTAAGAATTTGTGTCATACCCCTTTATTAATCTGCATTTGAGGTTTGACTTTAAGCTACAGAGAATTTTTCACTGGAATTGATGTAAGTTATCAACCACTCTGGAACATCTATGAGAGCACACACAGATCTTTTCTGAAGGGATACGCAAACAACCCAAGTTACATGGAACCACTACTCCCTTATTCAGCAGACATTTATGCACCTCCTCATCTGTTCTAGGCATTTCTGCTGCAGACACATTTGTGAACTAAAGAAACAGATATCCCTGCACTCATGCAGCTGATGTTCTAGCAAAGGAGAAAGAAAAGAAAACATAATAAATAAATCTGTCAACTAGAGTAGGATCAGGGTGAAAAGGATGATAGGGTGCAGTGACTGCCACTGCCAAGAAAGTCTCGTGGAAAAGTGAATTTGAGCAAAGATTGCTCAAAGCGAGGAAGTCAGCCAGAAGGTTGTTAAGACAGAGGAGTTTGTGACAGAAGGAGCTGCAAATGCAAGGTAGGGGCTTGTCTGGGTGACAGTATCAGGAGATGAGGTCCAAGAGGTGGTAAATGGGTAAGAAAATGTCAACTTGGGCTTTAATTTCTGTGAAGCGGGGAGTCATTGTACAGTTTTGCACAGTGGAGCAAATGCTCTGGCTTATGTTGTCAAACAATCTCTCCCGCAGCTCTGATGAGAACAGGACCCTGGATGAAGAGGAGTGCAAGGGACCCGTGAGGAGACACCTAGAGTATGGATGGGGAGAGAAGGTGGGATTGGTAAGGGTTGCAACCATACCAGTGATGAGGGGTGGGAAGACCTGGGTCGATGTTTAATATGGACCAGCAGAATTTCAGACAGATTCATGGAGGAGAGATAAGTGAAAAATGACTCTGAGAATGCCATCGATTGACGTGGGAAGAATGCAAGTGGACCAGTTTTGAGGGTGACATCAGCAGTTCCATTTGGATGTGTTGAGCTGATTCTGGAGTTTGATTTAAAAAATTGGTTAGAGATAAAATTTGGAGATGCTAAGCATGTAGATGGAATGTAAAGCCATGAAGCTCGAGGGGGTTACCAAAGGAGTGAGTGCTGATGGAGAGGAGACCTAGGTTTGGGTGAGTGAATTGGTAGATGCTGGTACAGATGAGGACCCCTGGGGTTCTTCAACATTAGGAAGCAAAGAAAGAATTGGCAGGAGCAGCAAATAAGATGGACCAGTTAGATAGAAAGTAATGCAGGAGAGTGTGTGGCAAGAATGGTGGAGAGTCTGAGATTTTGCCCTGCTTGCAAGCTAACTTCTTGCCATAGTTTCACGAATGCTGGAAGAAGACATGAACCTCATGGGTCAGAGACATAGAACAGTTTACTACTCATAACTAGCCACAGAATTTGTGGGGCTCAGTACAACAGGAAAGCACTGGGCCCCTTGTTCAAAATGTAGGAATAAAGTGCCATTACTCTCCAATTTTGTGGTTAACACTTTTGTCTCTCCCTTCCTTGGCACTGTGCTTGATTCAGTGTAGGAAAGCTTCTGTTGTAGGATCATTTTGGCTACGTAGGCTTTGATTACAGCATCACAGAGGATAGGACTGCTTTATGCAATTCGATGCAGAGAATGTCCATCCTTTTTTTTTTTTGCTGAGATTAATAGTAATTCAGAAAACAACTATCAAAAGAATATTTTTCAGTGATAGGCAGTACACTATTGTTAATGTTGTCATTTGTCTAGCAGCAATAATCTAAGAAGTTCTGGGTAGAAACCAAAAATAGAAATGATCTCAGAAATGAATGAACTTGCTGTCTAAAAATAGCACATCTTCTCAGACATTGAAAGTATTTTAAAATGTGTGACATCACTAATTCACATGATTTGTCTTTGAAGTGAGGAAATCCATTGATAAATCCTGATCTAGAAGCATTTATATATACACTCAAAGGGCAATTGGATTCTTACAGTTTAAGTGTATAGGAAGGATCTTAATTTAAAACAGAAATTAATTCTTCCTGTAAATGAAAGGGAGTCAAAGCAACGACATTAAGAGAGACTGCTACTGTAATGACGCTCACTTATGCCAAATTTCAAAAATGATTTGTTCTGATAAATAAATGCCCTTGTTTCTGTTTAAGCATTTTTGCCTTGTCTGCTTTCTTGAAGGGATCCAGAGAGAAGTAATTTTAAGTGATACTGAAATTCCACATGAATTTCAGTTCAGCATATCAAATAATGCAAACTCTAAACCACATCACCCAAGAGCTGATTGTCATTGTTTACTTTGTAGCCATCTGCAGGCACTGTGCTCTAGCAAGGGAAGAGAATGGATGCCTGGATTCTAAACCTGGACAAATGCTGCACAGCCAGACTGTGGACACATCACTCACCAGAGGCCAATGTCATGTTCTCCCAGCTGTTCAAGTACTTTCAAATATAAAGAGGTGGACGATGCTTTGTCCAAGTAATATGGATGTTTTCCACAGCCAGTTCTCGGGGCACCTGTGGAAGAATAGTATATTTTGGAGCTATTACATTCCCTTTTGGAAGCCTGTTCTTTGAAGATAGCTGCAGGAAAATAAAACTATGGATCTGATTAGACACACACACACACACACACACACACACATATTTGCCTGTAACATATAAGGTCTGGGGTATTTATTGAGTATTGCTCAAATAAGCACTCATTTAAAATAAAGGAGAATATGCAATGACTTCCCCGTTTACCTGCACATTCTGGAAATTCATTCTTGCAGTATTGTGTAGATTTGGAATCTCTGTAAAACAAATGATCATTCCCTGTATTCTTCTATTTAAAAAAAAATTTTTTTTAAAGATGGGTACAATTCAGGGTTAGGTATACAAATGGTCATTGTGCATGTAAAGTTGGGTCCTCACTTTGGTCCCTACTTCACCTGCTTGGATATTAGGTACACTTATTGATGAAGTGTGCCCACCCCTCCCCTGACATTTTCCCACTATACCAATCCCTTTCTTACAGTATTATGGTAAATGTTCAGGGTCCGCTTATGAGTGAGAACGTGTGGTACTCAGTTTTTTGTTTCTGTAATAGATCACTGAGTATTATAGACACTAAATCCATCCAAGTTGCTGTGAAGTTCATAATTTTGTCCTTCTGTATGGCTGTGTAATAGTCCAACATATACATGTACCACATTTTAAAAATATAGTCCACTTTTGATGGACAGCACAGTTGGTTCCATGTTCTTGCAATTGTGAATAATGCTGCAATACATATGTGTGCAGGTATCTTTTTCATAGAGTGATTTGAGTTGCTCCGGGTATATTCTCAGAAGGGGGATTGCTGGTAGTATGAAAGGTCGATTTTTAGATCTTTTAGGAATTGCCACACTGTTTTCCACAGAGGCTGTACTAGTTTGCAATGCCACCAACAGTGTAGAAATGTTCCCTTTTCCCAGCATCCTCTCTAGCATCTGTTGTTTTTGAGTTATTGATGACGGCCATCCTGACTGGCATGAGATGGTATTTCAGTGTGGTTTTAATTTACATTTCTTTGGTGATCAGTGAAGGTGAGCATTTTTTTGTGTGTATCTGTTGGCTGCTCATGTGTCTTCTTTTGAGAAGTGTCTATTCATATTTTTAATAGGGTTATTTGGACTTTTCCTTTTGGCACATGTGAGTTCCATGCAGATCCTGGATGTTAGGCCTTTGCCAGATATACAGTTGGCAAATATTTTTTTCCCATTCTGTGGGCTGTCTCCCCACTCTTATGATGGTTACTTTTGCTTTGCAGAAGATTTTCAGTTTGATGAGGTCTCACTTGCCTATCTTATCTTATGGTATGGGCATTTAGGGTTTTTATAAGGAATTGGTTGCCAGTTCCAATTTCCATAAGGGTGTCTTCTACATTTTCTAAAGTTCTTATACTTTGAGGTTTTCCATTTAGAACCTTGATCCATTTAGAGTTGAGTTTTGTATATGGTGATAGGTAGGGGTCTTGTTTTTTTTTTTTTTTTTTTTTGAGTTGGAGTCTCACTCTGTCACCCAGACTGGAGTGCAGTGGCCGCTCCTGGCCACCGCAGCCTCGACCTGCTGGGCCCCAGCGATCCTTCCACCTCAGCCTTCCAAGTAGCCAGAATTACAGGCATGTGCTACCACGCCCGGCTGATTTTTTTTATTTATTGTAGAGAGGAGGTCTCGCTGCCCAGGCGGGTCTCGAACCCACGGGCTCAGGCAATCCACTCACCTCAGCCTCCCAAAGGCGCGGGATTACAGGTCAAGCCACCGAGCCCAGCGGGGTCTTGTTTTAATCTTCGGCATGTGATCAGCCAATTTTCCCAGCACCATTTACTGAATAAGTAATGGTTCTTCTCTCCCCAATGGTTGTTAGTAGAGGCTTTGTCAAGGATGAGTTGGTTAAGAAATTGAAGCTTTGCTTCTGGAATCTCTAACCTGTTCCATTGGTCTATATGTCTGTTCTTGTACCAGTACCAGGCTATTTTGATTATTGTAGCTTTATTTTAGAGTTTGAAGTCTGAAATTGTGATACCTCCCGCTTTGTTTCTCTTGCTGAGGATTGTTTTGGCTATCCGTGTTTGTTTATATTTCCACATGAATTTCTGTATTGTCGCTTCCAGGTCTGAGAAGAATGATGTTGGCAATTTAATGGGTGTTGTGTTAAATCTGTAGATTGTCTTGGGTAGGACAGGCATCTTAATGATGTTGATTCTTCCAGTCCATGAGCATGGAATATTTTTCCATTTGTTTGTGTCACCTTTGATTTCTTTGAGCAGTGTTTTGTAGTTTTTGTTGTAAAAGTCTTTCCTGTCTCTAGTTAGGAAGGTACCAAGGTATTTCATTTTTGTGTGACTATTTTGAATGGGATTATGCTTTTTATTTTGGTGTCTACCTATTTGTTGTTAGTGTATAATAATGTGACTGTCTTTTGCACGTTGATTTTGTACCCTGAGACTTGCCAAAGTCCTTTATCAATGCAAGCAGGTTTTGACAGATTCTCTTGATTTTCGAGATATAAAATCATATTGTCAGCAAAGCAGGATAACTTGACTTCCTCTTTTCCTGTTTGGATACCTCTGATTTCCTTCTCTTGTCTGAGTGCTCTAGCTAGGACTTCTAAATTATGTTGAACAGGAAGGATGAGCGTGGGCAGCCTTGTCTTGTTCTGATTTTCAGGGGAAATGTTTCCAATTTTTGTCCATTTAGCAATATGCTGGCTGTGGGTTTATTGTAGATGGCTCTTATTATTTTGAGGTATTTTTCCTCTATGCCTAGGTGCTCAAGAGTTTTTTATCAAGAAGGGGTGTCGGATTTTTACCAAAAGCTTTTTCTGCATCTAATGATATAATCGTGTGATTTCTATTTTTCATCTATTGATGTATTTAATTACATTTATGGTCTAGTGGTTATTGAACCAGCCCTGCATCCTGGGGATGAAGCCTATTTGATCATTGTGGATGATTTTTGGGGTGTGTTGTTGGATCTGATTGGTTAGACTCTTATTGAGTATTTTTTCATCTATGTTCATCAGTGATGTTGGCCTGTAGCCCTCTTTTTTTGTTAGATCTTTACCTGCTTTGGGTATCAGTGTGATGACAGCTTCATAAAATGATTTGGGGAGAATTCTTTCTCGATTGCTCAGAATACTTTCAATAGGATTGTAGAATTCTGTTGGAAAGTGGTCCAGGACTTTTTTTTTTTGTACTGTATTCTTCTATTTAACCCACAGCATGCCTGAGGTCTGGACTTAGATCCCACATACTCTAGAGACCATGGGTAAGCATTCTTCTGGAATGCAGTTAGGCAGTCCAGCTCATCCTCTACTTCATGGTCATGGCAACATCACTGAACACACTCCAGCCCTCACTGCTGCTGCTGCTGCTGACCTCACGATCCGCTTCTAGACACGGAAGATTTTTAGAAAATAGTATCAACAGGGCACTGTGACTGAATGAATGTTGGTAGTTAGGGTGAGAACGAAAGCAGAGTCTGCTATGTCGTGTCTACTTCTGATTTAGTTGAGTGAGTGGGTGGGGAGCAGACTTGGGGTAGGGAGATAATGAGTCAATTTTGGACATGCTGATCTTGGGTTGCATGTGGGTGTTTGCATGGAAAGGCTCAGATGGCAGCTGGATGCACTCGTCAGAATCTTAGGAAAGTGGATTGGAGGCACCGACCGAGGAATAAAGACCTGGAGTCTGCTCAGAAACGGAAAGGGAAGATGCTTCTCTCCCTCAGCTCCCTGGCACCTGGCCTGGAAGAATAAGTGACCTCCCCCAAAGAAGACAACAATAGAGCACCAACCTATAATTAAAGGAGGTTGTAGAGGAGACATATAGTAAAAAGCTACTTACATGAAGGAGCCAGCAGAAAAAAAGTTTTATGAAAAGAATCAAGTGACCTGATACATTTCAGGAAACAGGCTGTGTCTGTGTTGCACTTAGACACTGAGTAGAAGATGGAACTCAGGCTTTGAGAGGCCCAGGGTAAACCCTGCTTCAGATAGCACTGAGGTTTCTGCACTCAAGTATGAGGCGTGTTTCTTCTACCTGTGTTTTCGACGAATAGGGCACATTTTTCTCTGTGGTCTGGTGTGTGCTGACTGTGCAGCAGTGAGTTTGGGGCCAACTGATAAAGAGGGTCCTCCCGATGGGTGCTGGAGGGGCTTCTTTCAGGAATGACTGGCACTGCTTTGGGGTAAGGGAAAAAAAGTATAATCTTCCAAATGCCTGCTGTTAAGTCCAACACTGTGCTAAGCACTGTTCGTTCAATGAATGGCTACAGCACTTTTGCAGAATGAGCCTTTTTAGTCTGACTTTTACACAAGAGTTTGCTGAGACTCAGAGCAATTAGGTAAGTTTCCCAAGTAAGGCACAGGGCAAGGGAGCCGGCCTGGTGAGGCTGATGCATTCCGTTCCACCATACCCTGCGACACTGGCCGACCCGCATCTGTGTGGAGAGCTTATGAACCAAGGGCATCTCTCTTACATCCGCCTGGCTCTCCTAGGCTCAGGTTGATTTCTCCCATTTCTTTGATGCTACCTCTGACTGTAGGTCAGGGCAATCATTTTGCTTTTCAAACTTGCTTAACTCCAGAAAAGAATCTTCTCATACTTATGGGAAAAAAATGTACTTTCAAAATGATTCCTATCCTAGGCAAATTTTTCAGAGGACTTCAGGGACCTGTGAGACTTCTAGTTTTCACCACCACTTCTGGGTTGCATACAGAGGTGACTGGCTCATCTTCTGAATAAGTTTAGTATCTAGGTGGATAAATGCAAAACCCGGACTCGTCCTTTTGGCAGATGTAAAGCCTGTGAGAAGACTGGAAAATCTCAGTGGCCTGCCTCCCTATTTGGACATGAGCCTCCTCTCCTGCCAGCCTTAGCCTTACTGAGATGACTCTTAAATATACAGTTTTGCACTGTTGTGTACTTGATTCGGCATGTCGCTCTCTTCCCAGTGCCTTGTGTTGAGGACTTCAGAATGTGTACCAGGTAGTTGTCACAGGTGCAGTGGCCACATGTAAGAAAGACCCTGAGGTGGCCCCCATGCTTGCCAGGCCAGTAGGAGGCCGTCTTCAGACTTAGGCATGTTTCATTCCACAGCTCCTTCTCTTAATTACTCTGATTATTTGGGTTGATTTTCTTTCACCCTTAGATTGTGAGCTACTTAAAGGTACTCATTCTGTCTTCCCTCTCTGTGGCTCCCTAGCACCCAGCCTGGTTCTTGGCCTCTGGTGGATACCCAATGACTCCTTGAAGCAAAAGGGAGGGAGGAAGAGAAGAAAGGAGAAAGAGGTGGATCATGCTTTATGATTAAACATCACCTTATAGATTCAACCAATGGAAACCCAGATATCATCCAAGATTGTTGTGGGAAGAGAGATGGTTTTCCTGCCATATATTTATTTTTAAGTCACTGAATAGAATAGACCAGAATTTTCTAAGTAAATATTGTTAGTAGAAGTGCCAAGATTCCCTCACCAAAACGTTCATTTTAGAAATGTCTGCAAAGGAAGTCACCATCACCTAGGGTTTATGTAATCTTCTCATAACAATTTTCCATCTTCCCTGACCTGAGGACAACTTACCTGCAAGGTTTTCTATCATAAACTTGCTGAACCAGATGCAAATACAGGTTTCCTGTGGTTTTCACAGCTGCAGTTAAATATTTAAATTTAGTTTAGAGATTGCACCTCTTTCTTAGGGATAGTAAATTTTTTCTTCATTTCCTGTGCTGAGGAATCTACTCAATTACTTAATTGTAGAATAATGAGCAATATTTTCACTTTCAAATATGTATTCTTGTCATTTTAATGCGATAAATGCCCAGAGATTTGCTCAAGCAGGAGGAAGCTTTATATATATATATTGAAGTGCAGTCTAGCTGAGCAGCTTGAATTATGCACCTACAAATGAACTGAGGTTTCATTTTGTCTTGTTGTTGCTACTGTCTGTAACTTACGTATAGTGACTTGCAGGTGGCTCGTATTCTGGAATGCCTGCTCCCCGCTTCTAGCACTCAGGGCTTCTCCTAGGCCTATGGGGGCCAGCAGTACTTTCTCCAGTTCCTGGATGTCTCACCTAGGATCCAAGGCTTCCGACCTTCTCATGAAAGAACTTCAAAATCTGGGTTAAAACATAGCAACCTTATTTGTCATGTTAATTTTATTGGGAGAATATTATGACTTACAAGTTTATGGAACTCCATCCACTACTGTTGCTTCCACCTCATAAAGACAGTTTGAAGCCTTCGTGTAAGAACAAGCACCCCAGTGAACCTCGGTGTTTCATGCTGACTGATTTCTAGCTTTTGATTTAAAGTGAGAGACATGTGACTCTTCCTTTCACTTGAACATTTAGAAGTCATTGTAGAGTTATTAATTTGTCTAATTTCAATCTTGCTGGGTCTCAGAGGATAGGAAGGCTCAAGAAAAAGGTGTGAGGTACGGGAATGGCCCATCAGGGTAGCAGTCAGAACACACAACATTTATCAATTAAATCTGCAAACTGTCTCCTTGGGGCTGTGCTCTGCACTTTGGTTCAAGCCACATCATGCCAAATGAGAATCGACAACCTTTCTGGGGTCTTCTGGAGAAAAGCATACTTTTACATGCTCTTCCCAGTGCCCTGTGCTGAGGACTTCAGACTGTGCACCAGGTAGTCGTCACAGGTGCAGTGGCCACATGTAAGAAAGACCCTGAGGTGGCCCCCATGTTTGCCAGGACAGTAGGATGCCGTCTTCAGACTTGGGCATGTTTCATTCCATAGCTCCTTCTCTTAATTACTCTGATTTTTTTTTTTGGTTGATTTTCTTTCTCCCCATAGATTGTGAGCTGCTTAAAGGTACTCATTCTGTCTTCCTTCTCTGGAGGCTTGGATGATGCCATACTTCCTGCTATTCCCGGTGAAAACCATCTCTTCATGACCTGACTCTCAACATTCAGAGATATCCTTTCAGACCACCTCCTGCCAAGCTCACTCCACTTTATGATACAGAACTGTTCGCTCCCTCCAGTAGAGCTTTCATGTGGAGAGCCAGACTCAGGTGGAGGTGGCCCAGACTTCACAGTTTAGGGGTTTAAGTGGGTGGAGAAAGCAGAGGAGGAGCAAATAACTCCAGCTTTTTACACTTTTGTTTCTTCATCAGTATGGAACAATAATAACAATAACTCTATCTTGCATTTAAATGAGATGAGTGGTAGCATAAGGCCCAGTGTGTGCTGAGAGCTCACTGCTGCATGTCACACGGCAGCAGTGTGGCTCCCCCAGCAGTAAAGTCCTCCATCAGCTGCACAAGAGAACAAAGGGAGGCTTGGGCTTTTCCCCCACCCCTTTCCCTTCTCCCTCAGTTAGTTAGTTTCTCTCCCTAGAAAAGAAGCGGGATGTTGATTTGTGTCTCCAGTGATGTCACTGCCATACAAGGCAGATCAGGTGCAGTGAGTTTGGATTTAAATACTATTTTTTCTCTCTCTGTGACCTAAACTCTTCCCTTCAATCCACTGGATTCACCACAATAAACACCCAAGACCCAAACTAAGAGGTGCTGCTGATGGCATGGGGAGTGACACAGTCCAAAGTAAGACCTCAATCCTGACCTTTCAGGCTGTGAATGGTAGAGGACCTTCCAGGGCCCACTGAGAAGGGTGCTAGACTTCATGACTTGGGCAGAAGGCTGCAGGGGAAAGGAATTAAAGAAACAGGTGAAACTATTTTATTTCAATAAGTGTGTAATTCGGAGGATGATATTTTGATACATCTTTAGTTGCTACTGCTAATGCACCCTTTTACTGGGCACCACAGCTTTATGGGTTTCCAATGCTGTGGTCACCATCAGTACAAGTCCCTGGTGATGGAGGGACTGGGTTTGTGCGCTGTGAAGGCGCGTTCTCATCCTAAAGTTATGCATGAACTTTGGACCCAAGGGCTTGTCAGACTTTCGTCTCACCCACCCACAAGTGTTCTCCACTCCACAGAGGCCCTGTGTGCCATCCATCTACCCATTTAACTCACCATTGCTAAACTGAGCTTCCTCACACATCGTTTGGGGTTTTTAAATACAGGTTTAGTCATGATTCAGGTTTTTCAAGGGCAATATATCAAAAGATGGCTGCCATTGAAAGGATAGTTTGTTCTTCATGGTTCCCCAGAGAAGAGTGGGTGTGCACACCATGGTAGAGGGGTCGCAGAGGGAGGAGGGTAACTGTGGGTGAAGGTCTTTATTGTAGTTGCCATAGGAAGGAATGGCAAGGCAGGACGAGTAGACTCAAGACTGGCTAGTTTAAATGCTTTCAGGGCTCTGTGCCATAGGGTGTGTTTCTAGTTGTTGAATACCCAGACTTGGGGTAGTGCCGGTAGATAGTGGCCTCCGAATGTGAGAGTCCAATAAAAGAGGTGTTTGGAGTGTGGATACTGGTTTGGTTGGTTTGCATATGAAGGGTGCACTCCCAGGAGAGGTGTTTGCTCTCGTTAGGAAGCTAGCCCTGGGAGGAGCCGTCCCTCCAGGGTCTGCAAGGCCCCCAGATGGCATAGCATCAGAAAACAGTACGAAACGACACCATGAATGCACTTCATCATGTCTCTCTGCTACATGAAACTGTCAGTGGCTTTCATTGGCTGTGAAACTGGCATTCAAGTTTCCACCTTCCAACCAATGCTGTAGGATCCAGCCTTGCCCACCACTCCACACTTTTCCCCCGTGAATCCTGCATTCCAGCAAAGATGCATTCTGCAAGATTTCCCAGCAGTCCTATAAAAGCTACGCCCTGTGTGTTTTTTTATGTCCTCTACCTCCTAGCTAGTTAGCCAAGCCCCATGTTTAGTGCCACCTGCTTTGTGAGAATCTTTCATTGACGGTGGTGAGGATGCCCATGGGGAAAACTAAGCACAGAGCTCTGCCCAGGGAGATGCTGAGAAAAAAAATCCTGTTTTTTCTCATCTATTCAAATGCTATCTCTCCTTCCAGTCACAGGTGGAACCGTTCTAAAGGTCCTCCAGATCTCTGGACCTTTAGAAAGGTTCTACATGTGACTGGAAGGAGAGAAAACATTTGCCTTTCCCTCTCTTCTGATTTTTATGGGCTTTACAGCTCAAAAACTTACATTGCTTATGGTCATTTAGTATGTATTGGTTTTATCACTCCTTTCTGCAGTAAGCACCTGAAGACAAGTTCATGTCCTCAGTTTGTCAATCCTCAAGTCTCTGTTCTAGCACTCTCGAGAGAAGTAGTAAATAGGCGTTGTTGGATTAGCAACACCGAGAACTGCCCTGTGAGGTGGCCAAGAATGAGCTGTCAGAAGATCTGTGTCCAGGGCGGCCTCCTCAATTGATTCGCCATGCACCTCTCTCCACCCACAGAGTGAAGACGCTTGCAGACAGACAGGATCTTAGAGTGTGTAAACTGAGAAAGTGCCTGTGGGGACCGTGGCAATTGTTTCCTTCCCTGGTTGAAAAATCTACCTCCTAATCTTTGGTTTTTCAGCTTGAATTCTTCTACAGTGGGCTTGAGAATGTCCTGTGACTATCACCATGTTTTTAGACTTAATCATTCTAGAATTGAATAGTGACTACTCCTCAAAATTGAATTTCTTTTTTTTTTTATGCCCAGCATCTGATTTGCCTTTTCTCCACTTTCTTCTCACTGAACTACTTTGCAAAAAATGTAAAAGTAGAATCACCTGCCCAGATATTTGCTTATCTTGCTGGCAACCCCATGAGCAGCACCATGGCTCTTCGTTCTCCCACCTCCCATATCCTCCTTTGGTTCCAGGCTCCCATTTTCCCCAGACTAATATGTCATCATCTCCAAGTGATTTTATGGCCCAGTTAATGAGGAAATCACCATGGCAAGCTGGAAGGAAAATAAATTGTGACAGATAGGGCAGAGAGGCCTCCCGATGGGCCATTGAGTCTCCAGTGGACATTGTGGAAGTCTTGTGTTTACAGCCCTCAAAGAGGGCAGAACCAGAGGAAAGTGGCTTAAATGGCAGAGAGAGAGAGAGAGAGAGTCTGCAGATAGACCTCCTCTGTTGTGGGGGTTGAAGTGCCTGTCTGCCTGGTGGGAGATGGAGGATCATCTGGGAGTACAATCAAGATGCCTGCCAGCAACCTAGTTTTACAACACCTTCATTTTAATGTAGTTATCTCTTCAATGGCAATTTGTCTGATCTACTTCTTACCAAAGTAAAGCAGGATTTGCACACATGACACATTGATTTATATGCGTGCAAAAGCTAGTATTTGCATTCACAAGAAAGCATGCACTTCTTCATTCTGTGTGTAAAAATGGCATCCTTTCTCGGGGATAGTCACTGTAGAGTGTAGAGTTCAACCTGAATGTGGCCATTCATTGAAGAAACACACCTTGTGGCTGAGCACAAACTAATGTTCTTTCTTTCTTTTTTTCCCTCCCAGGATTATACCTTAACCATGTATTTTCAACAATATTGGAGAGATAAAAGGCTCGCCTATTCGGGGATCCCTCTCAACCTCACGCTTGACAATCGAGTGGCTGACCAGCTGTGGGTGCCTGACACATATTTCTTGAATGACAAAAAGTCGTTTGTGCATGGAGTGACAGTGAAAAACCGCATGATCCGCCTCCACCCTGACGGGACAGTGCTGTACGGGCTCAGGTCTGTGTGCCTCTCCAGGGCCAATTTTGCAGTTGCATGGTGCATTGGTGTTGAACTTGCTACTTGAGCAGGCTACAGTAAGTGAGGCCTTGTCTTCAGACTAATTAGGAGCCATCTGTGAAACACTTGGAGCTTTGCAGGAAAAAAAAATCTCATAACCATAAGATTTGGGGCATTCCTGTGACTATAAATAGTCCCCGAACCGTTAAAAAGCAGCCTCCTTTGGACTGATGGTGTAACTGGATTGCCATATCTGAGAACACAGATTCCCTCAGGATGGATTTCCCATATTATAGCCACAGAGGCCTGTAATTAATATTGCCCTGACACCGCAGTGGCTTTAATAAAGTTTTTTTCTAAGCTTTTTGCACAGTTGAAAAAATGTCTGTTGTGCACATTTTCAGGTATAGTCTCTACAGAGCTTTACTGAGGCAGTGCCACAGATATTGATGGAATGACTAAGAGAGAGGCCCTGATGAAGAATATCTCTCCCAGGTCTCACAATGTAATTACTCAAATCAGGAAACCAGGCTGCCTTCCTGATCCCAGAGGAGGAAGCCCAGGGCTTCCCTGACTGCCCTGGAAACCGCCAGACCTTCCCATGCTCTCTCACTGCTGGTGGTCAATTATTTTGAATATCCCTTTGCCCTTCTGTGTCTTGCACTGATTTCTTTTTTGTTTCATTTTAGAATAGGGGTGTGTGTGTGTGTGTGTGTGTGTGTGTGTGTGTGTGTGTGTGTGTGTGTGTCTTGATTTCCTGGCCTAAAAGCACTCAGAGATTTGCTAGCAGTGACCCACAGTTTCGAGAAGGTCACATGGATAACTTGGAAAAAAAGATTTACCTCAAAATGTTGTGAGTCCAGAGTCTCTGAACTAAGAATCCAATAGCTATAAGTAAAATCATAACAGTATATATTTAAATTTATGCCACTGTGATTTTGTGTGCCTCAAAATGTGCAAAGGGAATTATTCAACATAAATGTTGAATGATTTTCTCAAAACCATAGTTCATAGAAAGAAAGTTGGGATTTTTGCAAAATCAGATGTTTTTAACCATAAGACCAAAATAGGTCATGCATGCCATGGTGTTCCTTTAAAAAGAGTCTAGCCTGGCATTTATATTTGAGCCTGCAAATGAGAGATGTGGTTGTGAATTCTAGAGGTTCTGTCAAGTCCATCAGCTTACAAAAGATCACTCAGAAGTCTTGTGGATCTGGAATGAGGAGGCTTTAATTATCCCCACCTGAAAAAAACTGGAGCAGAAGAAGCTTGATACGTGCGCATGTTTGTGTATGTTTGTGTGGTGCATGGTGTGTAAGTGGTGGTGGTGCATGGTATGTGTGTGGTGTGGTGTGTGTGTAGTATGTGGCATGTACATTTGTGTGCATGTGTGTGGTGTGTGTATGCTTGTGTGTGTATAATGGAGGGAAAGCAAAAAGAGGCAAATATCAAACAAAAATTAATCTAGTACTTTTTGGTTGCATAGTCAAAGCTTGTTATTTGAGTTTTCTCCATTTTTATTATTTCATTCTTTATTTTCCTGCCAGGAGTAAAATTTGCCACTATGTCTCTGTTAAAAGCAAAGAGCTTTAATTCTGTTAGGACAGAATTAAATCACACATATAAAAGCTCTGTAATAAATGTCCAATCTCTATTTGAAAGTGTTAGATTTCAGGTAAGAAAGGAAATTTTAAAAATGTACAACTTTTACTAACAGTTGGCCTCTAAGTTTATATGTAAAAGTTAAATAATAAAATAATAAGCTAAGGGAAACTTTTAGTAATAAAATGTTCAAGTGTGGTATCAGTACACTGCTTAGCTCTTTATTTTGAATGTCATATATTTGAAATAATTTTTCAGATTTACATAAACTTGGATGAACTGTCATAAGGCAAACCTGCAAACTACAGACTGACTTCCATATTCTGCATATGCTTGGCAACTATGCTGTGTCTTCTGACTCCTTACCAACTTACTTTTCTAGACATTTTTGCTTTTAAAGTGTGAGCTTTGGGACAAAAAGCACATTAAAAATTCAAAATGTTGATAATTTTGTTAAACTCATGTTCACACATACTCCTTGCTATTCTGTGTAAACTGAAGTACCATTTATGTACTCTATATTGTTGTCTTAGGTAAAAATGCAGTGTGAGGTTCACATGGGTCAGCCAACCTCCATTCCTCTCAGACCCATGCCCCACCTCCCTCCTCTGTGTTTTTAACCATTGTGCCTGCTGGATTATGTTCGTGGCATTGCAAGCCAGGGATGGGCTGGCGTATGTAGCCCTAGCAATGCATGGTGTCCTTTGGTGAACAGGTACTATGGTCTGAGCCTACAGGAGGCCTAGCACAGCTAAGAACACGAAAGTCAAGTTCCGCGTGGTGAAAGGTTTGCAGAGAGCTGGGAGTGTTCCTGCTCTCCTGCTTGTAAGACACTGCTAAAGAAGGTCCACCCAACAGAGGTTACGTTCTTACTACCTGTGTGCTTTAGATACGGGTTGGACTGGCCCAAGACCTTCAGATTAGATTCTCTCACCTCTGGACCCTGGGACGGGCTCTCACCAGTCTACCCAGCAGTAGCCTAAGCTGGTAGATCAGTACCACGTAGCTCCTCTGGTCTTCTTTTCTTATTCAAGCCCAGCCATTGCAGGAACAGCATCCATGAGGGTTTTTGCTTTCTCTAGGAGAGATGTAGACCTTTGACTGGAGATGAGCTGTCTATGACACAGGTTTGTATGTCAAATCAGCCTTGTTCTGGAAAATCATTAATCCTTAACTCTGATGATTCTGCAAAAGGAGTAGATGACTTCTCACAGAGATGCTTGAGAGATAAAAGGTCATCTAAGTCATGAACCATTTTTATATGACTCTTGTAGTCCTTTGAGCTTGAAACTTAAGTCCATGCTAGCTTGTGCTCACCAGCTTGAGTTCAACTGAGAACAGCAGTGACCTGAGCCCCTTGCCCAGGCTCCAGTTAAGCATGTGAAGGGAAAGACTGCTCTGGATACGGTGTGCAAACCATCCTAAAATAAAACATGAGTTCTTTAAGTGTTCTTTGGGAAATCAAATGTTAAGGAACTAGAAAAATTATGGCTAAGAGACTCACAGGCCTTAGTTTTATCGCATTCACTGCTTTTCTGTTTTCTTTGATGCCCTGAAGTGTTCTTCTGTCTGTGACAAGGTGGCATCATCATCCCTCTTCCTGACTTTCTCTTTTCCTTTCCTGGCCCTCACTGAACATCTCACCTAGCACCAGCAAGTATGCTTTGTCACGTGACCTTTTTTCATGCCATGCATTTTGTATCTCTGGGCCATTTATCTGATGTGAAGAAATGGTAAAGTGAGAGTCCCACAATATTATTCAGTTTGCTCCAAAAAGCACTTGGAAGTCTTAGGCTGAGTCATCAAAACAAAGTAATTCATATATTGTTTGAGAAGCTTATTGCAAAGTCTGCCGGAAAATATACTGTAATGTTCCCACTTGTGGCTAAAATTTGCTTAAAATTATCATAGTTGTCATTCTTAGACCTAAAAGATTGAATGCAGTATTAACATACAGCTAGAACTTCTTTCAGAAGACTCAAACTAAGTCATTTAATTGGTTTGGTTACCATTTATTCTGGAATTGTATTTTATACAGTGGTTCTGCTCAAATACTCACTCCCCCAGAAGAAATGTAAACACACAGACGTATGAGAACCCACATGCTTTCCATGCCTAACGCACAAACTCTCGTTTGTCTCTATCTCCAAGCAAGTCTTATGCAACTAAATAACACATTGATAAATTGCTTTCCAGATGAGATTATGCCAATTTATGCTCCAACAATAAAGTATATATTATCTTTGGAACTGTGATACCTGCTTTGAATTTTATCATGATTCAGGCTACTGTAAATAATCTATTTTGTTCATCTTTCAAGGTTAGTGAAAATCACGTCTCCCTTTAATTCTGGCTCATACATTCCTCTACAACCCCCAGCATGTTCATTCTCCTCATCCTCAGGAGAACTTTTCACTTCTCAAACTCATTTGATGAAGCTACCTCATACTTTAATTGAAAACACAGTAGTGTCTCCATTTTTTTCATTATGAAGAGACCATCCGAGCTGTTTGGTGCTCACTCTTGGCTCCTCATTCAGAATGGAGAGCAGGTCCCTGACCATTCCAAGCATCAGGGTCTCCTTGGCATCCCCTCACTCCTCAAGGACTTGGCCCCGTCGTTCTAACCCTCCCTTCTACTTCTACTCTCCTTTTTCAGTGTGCTTCAGTGTGCAAAGTTTCCTTCTGCTCTTCAGGAATATCAGGAATGTCAGTTTCTTAGGGCCTTTGCACCTGCTCTTTACTGGACACTGAATACTCTGTCTCTAGATATTCATGTTTTTGTCATCATTATAATGTAATTATGCGCTTGAGGACAGTTCACCTTTCACCCTCACAAAAAGAACCCTTCTGATCATTCACTCACTCTATTACATTACCTGATCTGATTTTTACCATAGCACTTACTCACATCTGATATTATCTCATCATTTTATTGCATTTCATATTTATTGATTTGCTGTTCCCATATATGATGATAGGGAAGCCATCATGAGACTATAAACTGTAAGAAAAGAACTGTTTCTGTTACATTTTTCCATCCCCAAAATCCAGATTAGTCCTTGGTGAAAAATATGTATACATTTTGCTGAGGGTTAAATTTGGCTTCCAATTTGCCTTTTTATAACACTTCTGTTTTCACATTTTCCATTTAGATTTCCATTAAAACTTATCTTGATGTAGGATGTGAGGTAGCGATCTAATTTTTTGTTCTTAAATGCTTAGCTATTTGTCCCAATACTTACTAGTTAATTCTTCCACATTAACTTTAGTATCATTTATTTTACCATATTCCTAAAAATTTTGCTCATTGTATTTGTTAGACTTATGCTCATTAAATATTACTTTAGGATAAACAAAAGATATGTATATTCGGTTTTTTCCAACATAAACATGGCATGTCTGCATTTGTTCTTGTCTTTGTTTATGACTTTTAGTAAAATGTCATTTTCTCCATTGGCTTCTCACTCATTTCTTGCCAAGTTTAGTCCTATTTTATAAAAGTGCGATGCTGTTAGGAATGAGATCAATTTTCCATTATTTTTCTAGCTGACTTTCTCTGGTATGTGAGAAAGCTAGTGAGCTATTTATGTATAACTATCTTTATGCATGCATCTATCCAAAATCATATCCTGCCAGGCTACTGTCTTATTTTTTCCAAAAGTTCAGTTAATCCTCCTGAGGATTTTAGTTTTACAATCATATTGCTTATAATGATGATTTTTATTCTCACTTTAAATGGATTTTATTCTTATTTCTGTTTCCTATTTTATTGCAGTGACTTCAAGATTCAGAACGATGATAAGCCACAGGGCTAACAGTGTATATTGTCAGTTCATTTATCATTATGATAGGGGTGCTTTTTGTGCCCCACCATGAAGGATGGTTTGCACTTCTAGTTTAACGTACTTATCACTTATTCTTATTTTTTTAATTCTATTTTGTGCGTGTGTGTATGTATATATATTTGCTATAATACAATGGTGAATTAAACAGGTGTCACAGATTTATGGCATTTACTCATGTATTCAACAGTTACTTATAAATAAGATGACAGACCCTAGGCCATTTTCTAAAATGAAAGAAAAAGAAATCAATTTTATTAATTCATCTCTATGTAATGTTTCTAACCTGTAGTTGTAGTATATTAATTTTGTACCTTGATCCATTATTTTATTGATTTTTATTTTCTACTGTAAATTTGCAATTTATAGTAGTGTATATTTTTGTGTTTATGGAATACAAAGTGATGTTATAATTTATGAATACAGTGCAGAATAATTAAGTCAAATGAGTTATCATATTCATCACCTCAAATGCTAACATTTTTGTGGTGAAGACATGATATTTACTCTCTGAGCAATTTTGAAATGTCCAGTATTCTATTACTAACTATATTCATTATGCTCTGCAATAGATCTCAAAAAGAACAGATTCCTCCTGTCTGTCTGAGCTTTTCTACCATCTGACCATCATTTCCTCCCACCCCCTGGCATCTGTAACCACCATTCTACTTTCTGCTTCTATGAGTTAACTTGTTTTAGATTCCACATATAAGTGAGAACACATGAGATTTCTTATCTATCAGACTTAAGTCACTTAGCATAATGTTCTCTAACTCATTCATGTTGTTGCAAGTGACAGAATCTCTTTTTTAAGGTTGAATAGTATTTCACTGTGTGTGCATACCACGTTTTCTTTCTCCATTCTTTAATGGACACTTAGGATAATTCCATAACTTGGTTATTGTTATAGTGCTTCAGTCGAACATGAAAGTGTAGGTAGCTCTTCAATAAACTGATTTTAAGTCTTTTAGGCAAATACCCAGAAAAAGAATCGCTGGATCATATGATAATTCTATTTTTAGTTTTTGGGAAACCTCCTTATAGTTTTCCATAGTGGCTGCACTAATTTACATTCCTTTTTCTCTACATTATCGCTGACACTTGTTGTCTTTCATCTTTTTTATGAGAACCATTAGGAAATGCCAGAATTATATCTCACTGCTTTTAATTTGCATTTCCCTAATAATTAGTGATGCTAAGCATTTTTTTCCATATATCTTGTTGACCATTTTATGTTTTCCTCTGAGAAGTGTCTTTTTAGGTCCTTTGTTCACTTTTGAATAGAGTTTTTTTTTCAGGGGAGGTTGCTATTGAGTTGTCTGATTTCTGTTTATATCTGGGATATTAGCCTCTTATTGGATGTATGTCTTGCAACAATTTATCCCAGTCTACAGGTTGTCTTTGTACACTACTGTTTTGTTTGCTGTGCAGAAGCTTTACAGTTTGATGTAATCCCATTTGTCCCATTTTTGCTTTGTTGCCTAAGATTTTAGGGTGAAATTTGAAAAATCATTGTCCAAATCAATGTCATGCAGTCTTCCCCATTTTTTTCTAGTAGTTTTACAGTTTTTGGTCTTGCATTTACGTTTAAGTCAATTTTGAGTTGGCTTTTTTATGTGGTGAGCAATAAGGGTCTAATTTCATTTTTCTGCACGTGGATACTTACCTATCTCAACATAATTTACGGAAGAGATTATCTTTTTCTCATTATGTATTCTTGACACCTTTGTCAAAAATCAGTTGACTATACATGCGTGGGTTTATGTCTGGGCTCTCTAGCCTGTTCCATTGGCCAATGTGTATGTGTGTGTGTGTGTGTGTGTGTGTGTGTGTGTGTGTGTGTGTTTATTTATTGGCCAGTACTTTGCCATTTTAATGCCTACCACTTTGTGGTATAGTTTGAAATCAGGTAGTATAATGTCTCCAGTTTTGTTCCTTTTGTTCACAATTACTTTGGATATTTGGGAGGGCTGTGGTTCATGTGAAATTTAAGAGTACTTTTTTCTATTTCTAAATAATTTCCAAAAAATTAAAATTTTGATAGTGATTGCATCGAATTTTTTTGTTCTCTTTGAGCAGTATGGACATTTTAACAAAATAATTCTAACCAATGCACATGGATATATTTTTATTTAATCGTGTGTCCTTCAGCCTTCAGTTTCTTTCATCAGTGTTTTATAATTTTCTGTGTACAGGTCTTTCACCTCATTGGTTAAATTTGTTCCTAAATATTTTTATTTTCTTTATTTTCAGCTATTATAAATAGTTTTTTCAGATAGTTCATTGTTAGTTTACGGAAACAATACTGGTTTTCATGTATTAATTTTAGATCCTTTTACTTTTCTACAGTTTTGAGTTAGTTCTAACAGTTTTTTTGATGATGTCTGTCTCTATATACATGTATATATGATCATACTGTCAACAGATAGTGACAATTTCATTTCTTTCTTTTCTATTTAGAACATTTTAATTTTTTTTCTCTTGCTTAATTGCTCTGGCAAGGACTTACAATACTATATTGAATGGCAGAGATGAAAGTGGTTATTCTGGGCTTGTTTTGTAACTTTGAGGAAAGCGTTTAAATTTTTCATCATTGAGTATAATCTTAGCTGTGGACTTGTCATATATGACCTTTTAAAAACTGTATTACATTTTTTCTGTTTTTAATTTGTTTAGTTGTATCATGAAAATATGTTGATTTTTGTCAAACACTTGATTATGTAATTTTTGTACTTGGTTTTGTTAATATGGCATATTGCACTTACTGATTTTCATATATTGAACCATCTTTGCATTCGTGAATGAATCCCATTTGATCATAGTGAATGAACTTTTAAATGTGTTGCTTAGTTCAATTTGCTAGTATTTTATTGAGGACCTTTGTATTTATGTTCTTCAAAAATATTGGCCTATAATTTCCTTTTCATGTAATGTCCATGTCTGGCTTTGGTATCGGTGTAATGGTGACTTTGTAAAAATAGTTTAATAATATTTCCTCCTTATTTAGTTATTTAGTCATTTTTGAAAGAGTTTGAGAAGGATTGATATTAGTTCTTTCTTAAATGTTTGGTAGAATTCAGCAGTGAAGTTTTGATGGATGACAACTACTGATTGAATCTTCTTACTCATTATTGGTTTATTCAGATTTTCTGTTCTTTCATGATTTAATTTTGGTAGGTTGTACATGTCCAGAAATTCATTTGTTTCTTCTAGGTTATAAATTTTTTGGCATATAATTGTTCATAGTCATCTCTTGTGATCTTTTTTATTTCTGTGGTATCAATAGCAATGTCTTCTCTTTCATTTCTGATTTTATTTATTTGAGTCTTCTCTCTTTTTTTCTTAGTGTTGTGAAAGGTTTATTAATTTTATTTGTTTGTTTGTTTGTTTATTTGAGTTAGAGTCTCACTCTGTCGCCCAGGCTGGAGGGCAGTGGCACACTCCCGGTCACTGAAGCCTCAACCTGTTGTGCTCCTGCGATCCTTCTGCCTCAGCCTTCCAAGTAGCCAGAACTGTAAGTGCATGCTACAACACCCGGCTAATTTTTGATTTATTGTAGAGACAAGGTCTCGCCAAGTTGCCGAGTGGGTCTTGAACCTGTGGACTCAGGCAGTCCTCTAACCTCAGCCTCCCAAAGTGGTGGAATTACAGGCTGAGCCACTGAACCCAACGTTTTTACTTATCTTTTAAAAAATCCAACTCCCAGTTTTGTTGATGTTTTTCTATTTCTTTTTGAGTCTCCATTTATTTTTGTTCTGATCTTTATTATTTCCTTTTTTTAATGCAAACTTTGGTCTTATTCTTTCTTTTCTAGTTACTTGAATTGTAACATTAGGTTGTGTATTTGAGATCCTCTTTCTATTTTGATATAGGTGTTCATTGCTATAAACTTTCCTCTGGAAACTGATTTTGCTGTATCTCCCAAGTTTTGATATGCTGTGCTTCCATTTACACTTGTCTCAAGATGTTTATTAATCTATTTTTTAATTTCTTCATTGACACATTGGTTGTTCAGAAGTATGTGTTTTAACGTCTGTGTTTTTGCAAATTTTCTGAAATTCTTTGTTATTGATTTTTAGTTTCATAGCATTATGATTGGGAAAGATACCTGATATATAATTTTAGTTCCTTAAACTTTGAGGTTTTTATGTGTGTCATAATTTGTAATCTATCCTGAAAAAATGTCCTGTGTGTGCTTGAGAAGAATGTATTCTGTTTCTGTTTGATGGAATGTTCTATAAATATCTGCTAGGTATGTTTGGTCTAAAGCATTGTTCAAGGTCAGTGTTTCGTTATAATTGTTTTGTATGATTGATTGTCCATTTTTGAAAATGAGGTATTAAAGTCTCCTACTATTATTGTATTTTAATATACCTCTCCTTACATATCTTTAATTTTTGTTTTATATATTTACTTGCTTTCATATTGGATCCATATATATTTACAGTTGTTATATCATCTCAATTAATTTACCTCTTTATCATCGTAAAATATTCTTTTTCTCTTCTCAAAGTTTTTTTTTTTTTAATTTAAAGTCTATTTGTTCTGATGTAAGTATAGCTATCTTTGTTCACTTTCGGTTTCCATTTGCTGGAATTTTTTTTTTTATTCCCTTTCTTTTAGTCTATATGTGCCCTTAAAAGTGATGTGGGTCTCTTATAGGCAGCATACAGTTGAATCTTGTTTTTTTGTCCAGTCACTGTGTGCCTTTTTACTGGACAATTAATCAGCTTGCATTCAAGGTAATTATTGATTGGTCAGGCTTTACTACTACCATTTTATTAGTTGCTTTCTGAACTTTTGCAGGAAATGTACCTTATTGTTGTCTTCCTCTGTGGTTTGATGAGTTTCTGTACAGGTATGCTTTGATCCTTTCTATTTTTGTTTATGCTTCTTATATAGTTTCTATTTTGTGGTTAACAGGAGGCTTACCCAAAACATCTTATACTTACATCTTACTCCCATTTCAAACTGACATCAGCTTAACTGATTGCATGCAGCAGCTCAACACTCTTACTCCCCCACACCATATTTTATGTTTTTGATGTCAGAATTTGCATTATTTTATAATTTGTTTCCCTTAACAATTTATGGTAGCTATAGTTGTTGTCAATAGTTTGGTGATTTAACCCTTTTTCCTAGGTATAAAATTACTTACACACCATCATTACTGTCCTAGAGTATTATAAATGTGGCAAAATCTTATTTATATAATTGAGTTTTGTGCTTTTGTATGTTTCATGGCATTTTTAGTGACTTTTTTTCAGTTTAAATAGCTTCCTGTAGTATTCATGTAAGGCTTATATTGGAGTAATGAACTCTTTTACTTTTGTTTGTAAAAGTAAAGAAAAAACTGTCTATAAAATACTTTCTAAAAGACAAATTTGCTGGAGAAAGTATGCTTAGTTAATAGTTATTTTCTTTAATTACTTTGAATACAACATCTCACTCTCTTCTGGCTTGCAGAATTTCTTTTGAGAAATTTGCTGATAGTTGTATTGGTACTCCTTTGTATGTGATGTATTTCTTATTTTTTGCTTTTCTAATTTTTTTTTTGTCTTTAGTATTTGGTTATTTTATTATTGTATGTCTTGGTGTTCTGTGCTTCCATTACCTGGGTGTTGGCATCTATCCCTGGATTAGAATAGTTTTCAGGCACTATTTTTTAAAATATGTTTTCTGGCTGTTTCTCTCTCTTCTACTACAATACTATTATGTGAATGTTATGGTCTTCTGACAGTATTCTGTAATCTTCATAGGTTTTTCTCATTCTTTTTTATTCTTTTGTCGTTTTATTTCTCTGACTTGGTAATTTCAGTGGTCTGTTTTCCAGCTCACTGATTCGCTCTTCTTAATATCATCTGCTGTTGAAGCTTTCTAATGAATTTTTCAGTTTCATAATTGTATTCTTTAGCTCTAGGATCTCTATCTGCTTATTTTTTATTTTTTCAATTTCTTCAGCGAATTTCTCATTTTATGTATTGTTTTCCAAATTTATCTTTCTATCTATCTATCTATCTATCTATCTATCTATAGTTCACTGAATTCTTTGTGTATATTATTCTAACTTGTTTGTCAATCATTTTAGGTTTTTTTTTTTGAAGTGTCATAATTCCCTGATTCTTCATAGCCCCTGTGCCCATTCTTACATTGCTGTCTGCACATTTGAGGATACAGATTCACTTTTGACCTTTACAGGTATTTTGTGGCATTCATGGACCTTCACTATTTAGTATACCCTAAATAGACTGATTCTGGAAAAGTCAGCTGGTGGCAAAGCTGGAGAGGCAGAACTTGTGAATTCTTTAGTTACTCTTTTGCTCTAATGTATGACAGAGCTACCAGATGTACTCCACTATCTGGTAAGACCATTGATTGGAATCTACTATCAAATGGAGCTGCTAGTTGGGTACTACGTTGGCTCCTGGTCAGGCTGGTCACAGAATGTATTTTTTGACTGGGAAATTTTATTATTTGAGATTGTAGTTGGGCAGGGCTTCAGGCTGTTTGATCTGCTGGGTCAATCAAGTTTAGACCCTGCATCTCTTGAATGCATGAAGGTTGAGGATTTGTTGCCTGGATGTGGTCTTTGAGTGGGCTTTTGACTGAATGTAGCTGCTGCTCGATTTTACTGGTCAAGTTAGTCTAGCCTCTTCACTTTTCTAAAACGCACAGAAATGGCTGTCTCCCTGTCTGGGAAAGGTCATTGCGCAGGCTTTTTGGATGAGTGGAGTCTGCTGGACTTCTTGGGTCTAGTGGTCTAGTCTCTCCCCGCTCCTACCCCATTTCTTCTAAATGAGTAAAAGTGGAAGTCTTCTTGCCTGTGTGAGGTCTTGAATGGGCTATGAAATTAAGCATGGAGACTAGCCATCTAGAGATTCAAGCTAGGATGAACTCCTCACTCTGCTTCTGATGGAAACCAACTCAAGTTTGTGGGTAGGATATGAGATTAGCTAGTATCTTCAAACTGGAGCCACAGCTAGCAGAAGCACAGAGGTACCATTCACATCTGTTTGCTGGTTGCTATGATCTCTGCCTCCTTTCTTTGTTTCTGACCTGGGTATTCTAGCCATGCCATTTTCCCCTGTGTTTCCTGTGAGGTGAAATCAAGTGAGTTTCCTGGGAAGCTTATCGGAATGCTAAAGAAGCTGAATGACTGCCTCCAGCTTCTTTTCCTCTTGTGTGCTCAGGCAAATCCTCTCCACCTGGCATTGTGCTGACTTTGTGGAGGGGAAGGGGCAGTGCAATCAGAGTAAGACCATTCTTCTTACCCTTCTAATTTGAATGCGGTCAGTTCTACAGACCACATGGGTGTCTCAGGCTTGTTTCCAAATATTGGAATTTTGTAAAGAATGTTCTGGTCTGTGACTGGTGGCTAGTTGTACTTTCTGTGGAAAGGGGGAAGTGGAGCCTGAGACTTCCCATTTCACCATCTTGGTGACATCATCCTCTGACACAATCCATTCTTCAATTCCTGGGATATATCTTATTTTATCCTGGTGGGTAATTCTCTTGGAAAATTATCAAGTTTGCTTGCCCTAGGTAAATTCATAATTGTTTTCTTAAAAATCCTTATTTAATCATTTTATTGGTAACAGACAACTTGTGATCTAGTCATAATGCAGTTGTACCTTACTACTTCAACTTTGTTCAGGGAGGTATGAAGTTTCTTTATCCTGATGAAATTTGGGTAGATCTCAGGGTTTGCTGCCAATGTTTTTAGTAACAGCTCTTCTTTATCTTTATATTATACAAGCATTTCCAGTGAGTGTTTAATACTAAATTCATATTTAGCATTAACATTTTCCCTTTTCACAGCCCAGTACTATTTTGGACTGGAAACAGACAGTAGCAAAGGAAGGGGAATTGGCTTCTCAACCTCTCTACCTTCTACTTCTCTTTTCCCTACACTACCCAGCTTGATAGTTTACAGGTAACTTCTTTAATTTTGAAGTTTTATCTTTGTAGGTGATGGAGAAAAATAGATAAGATGTTTTACATTAACTGGTACAATTTTCTGGTGACTTCATATTTCTTGACCTGTAGAATCTTGAAACTTGATTGTTCTCAGAGATTCCTACCACTGGACACCTATCTCTAACAATTTTTTAAAAAATTTCATTGGGTATTAGTGGTAAGAAGAGTAGACTACTTTTCTATTCCATGGAGCTTCTTGGGACTCTTGTCTTAGCTCTAGTGGTCTATAGTCATCTTTCATTTTTTTACTCATTGAGGCCTCCCAATTGTAGAGGATCAACAACAGATCCAGGTCCTCCATTTCTTCCATGTAACACATGGGTGTTTGACAGAAAATATGTCTGTATTATTAGTCTAAAAGGTCAGTGATTTTTTTCTTTTTCTCCTAATGTAGGTCTTCTCACATGTGATCAATACCAGATAGATTATGTTAAATATGTTAACAGATTATTTATTTCTTCTATTTATTTCTTGCCATCTTAAGACTAGTTTTCTCAGATATGAGGCAGGCATCGTTACTCCTTGTGTCCCACTTGGAAGGTGCCTACCTTCCCTAATGCTGAGTGCAAACACTTCCAAGAAGTGTGTTCCAAAACTCTCTCTCTCATTAATTTGATCCCTGTTAACATCATGGCTTGACTGAAGTTTCCAAGAGACACGAACTAATTCAATTCACTAGAATTTCTTAGGTTAATTATCTAATATAAAGGTGTTAAGTAGTATGAGGCTCTGCTATGATTTGAATGCCCCCTCCAAAACCAAAAGCATAATGAAACTAAATTCACAGTGTGGCACTGTTGAGAGCTGGGACCTTTAAGAGATGATTGGATCATGAAGAATTGGCTCTCATGAGTGGATTGATCCATTTATGGATTCATAAATTCATGAATCCTCATGGGAGGGGAATTGGTGGCTTCATAAGAAAAGGAAGAGAAACTGTGCTAGCACATGAGCATAGTCTGCCACTTTGCCATGTGCTGCCTTGGGACTTTTCAGATTCCCCATGACCAACAGGGCTCTCAACTTCTTCAGAAGCATTCCCTTGACTTTGGGCCTCCTGACTTTCATAATTGCAAGAAAAAATTTCATTCCTTATAAGTTATCTAATTTAAGATATTCTGTTAAATGTAGCAGAAAATGAACTAATGCAGGCCCTCTCACATGTGAATACATACAATATAGATTCTGTCAAATGTATTAATAACTTATACATGTCTTCATATTTCTTTTGTGTTTTGTCAACTTGAATCTATTAGATTCCTCTTTTATATGTTCTGTAATATATTATATTATATGAAAAGTATCTATTCCTGAAAGGATTGATGTTTCTTTAAATATTTAAATATAAAAATATATACTTCAAATGAAATATTTTTGAAGAAGTTTTATAAATGTGTGCTACTTTGAAAGAGGTCTTGAATAACACTTTCCACTCCAGCACACACTACTTCCATTTCTGCAATACTTCTGGATCTCTTTAGGTTTTCTTCTTAAGAATTATTGGCCGGGGTTGGTGGCTCAGCCTGTAATCCCACACCTTGGGAGGCTGAGGTGAGTGGATTGCCTGAGCCCGCGGGTTCAAGACCCGCCTGGGCAACTTGGTGAGACCTTATCTCTACAATAAATCAAAAAATTAGCCGGGTGCGGTAACCCGCGCCTGTAGTTCCAGCTACTTGGAAGGCTGAGGTGGAAGGATTGCCGGAGCCCAGCAGGTCGAGGCTGCAGTGGCCGGGAGCGACCACTGCACTCCAGTCTGGGTGACAGAATGAGACTCCAACTCAAAAAAAAAAAGAATTCTTGGTTTTCAGGAAAACATCCTTTTTATCTGTATTTTATCATCATTAGCATACAAATGTATATTGCTTTCTCTCATACTTTTAATCTCTTAAGAGCATATTGTGATACTCTTCTTCATTTATTACTGTGTTCGTTAGCAAATATTTATTTATTTTATATACACTTTTAGAAGGCTGGCCTTTGATTTTATATCACAACTATATTAATTAATTTTTATTTTATTTTTATCAACACCTTCCTTCTCTTTCCTGTAAAGGTCTCTATATTGGGAAGTAACATGAGGAAAATGACTGGCTAAAAACTTTCCCACAGAAACTTCAAAAAAAACTATAAGCTATCTGAACCAACTTTGCAGAAGCTTTAGAAAATAGTCCGGTAGTCACAGTTACCAACCAAATGCCTAATAACGAAAAAGCCATATTAAAAACCACAGGACAGTTTGTGGTGTTTTCACTTGCCATTCTTCCTGGCCACTTCCCATGACAGGGCAGTTTTAGTCTTGAGGAGGCAGCTGTTAAGTTCCCAGTTTTCTCCCTTCTACCAGAGGGATATCTACCAGAGCAGATATTCTTTGTAAATTATTGTCCACATATGTTGCAAACTGCCTGGAGGATACTTGAGGAGCCAAAGCAATATATTCATCTCTGTTTTGCATAAATTTTGCATAACACAGAATGTACACAAGAAAAGAAGTGGTCAGTGCTCATAAAGGCTACAAGATAAGAAAAGGCCTATAGATATGTGGGCAGAGATCTTGAGCCTATAGAGACATAGCATAGATCATCTAAGTCCCAGTGGAAAAACCAGATGAGACTCAAAAGCAGCCACACATACAGGGAAACTTAGAAAGTCTTGCACATACCTTGGCAAGACATATGCTCAGAGAAGTCTTGAAGCTTAAGTCTTAAGGCTCAGAGGGCCTTAAGTCTTTGTGTTTTGCTCATCCCTGGGCTTAGAGCAAGACTATTTAAGTGGGTGCAAAATGCCTTAGCATATAACCTATCTGCAGAGACTGAGAGAGGTGGCTGCTCTCTTTATTGTTTGTGTGTTTGTTTCAGTTCTTGACACTCAAAGAAATACCATTAAAACATTAGCTGAACATTAACTAAAGGAACAGAGATTTTGCTGATCACACTTGACAAGGCATAATGTTTTCAAAAAAGTTTAGAAGTGTCCCAAAAAAAATGGACTACTAAATGTAGAAACAGGGAATCCAAGGGAAAGGGAAGGATCTTATTTACTACCTTATATTAGTCAAATACTCAGTTTTCAGGGAAAACATTATAAAGTATACAAAGAAATAGGAAAGCATGGCTTATTCAAGGGATCAAAATAAATTGGCAAAAACCCAGACATTGGACTTACTGGATAAAGACTAAATAATCTGTCTTAACTACAAAAAGAGATCAGAAAAAACATGAGTGAAGAAATAAAATGGAAAAAATGATATATGAATAAAAATGAACAAAATGAAATAAATGATAATTATCAAAAGGAGCTTAACAGAAATTCTGAAATTAAAATTACAGTAACAGAAGTCAATAATTCATTAGTGGGATTCAGCAGTAGATTTGAGTAGGCAAAAGAAACAATCTACAAATTTGAAGACAGAATAATTAAAATTGTTGAGTCTGAGAAACAGAGTTAAAAAAAAAGAATGAAAAAAGTAAACAGCAAAAGAATGTGTGAGAAATTGTCAAGTAGATCAGAATTGCAGAGTACAAAAACAACACTTAGAATTCAGTTGCATTTTGATTATTAATAATAAACAATATAAAAAGGAAAACAAGACATTTTAAATTTTATTTATAAATCTAAAAGAACATCTAAATAACATCTAAAAGAATGAAAAATTTAGGAATAAATTTAACAATTAAGTCAAAAGACTTGTAAAGTAAAAACTATAAAATACTGTTAAAAGAATATGAAGAAGATATGGATGGATGAAAATATACCCTGTGTTCAAGGATTGGATGACTTAATATTGTTAAACTAACACTGCTACCCAAAGCAATCTACATAATTAATGCAATCTTTATTTAATGCAATCTCTGATGTCATTTTTTTTTGTAGAAATGGAAAAATTCACCTTTAAATTTATGTAGACTCTCAAGGGACCCCAAATATTCAAAACAATCTTGAATAAGAACAAAGTTGAAGGTCTCAAATTTTCTGATTTCAAAACTTACTATCAAAACATTGATACTGACATAAAAACAGAAATGAAGGCCAATGAAATAAAATAGCCCAGAAATAAATTATGACAATATGGGCAAATGATTTTTTGACAAGAATGCCAGTAGTACTCAGTGGGTGATGGGCAGTCTTTTCAACAAATGGTGCTAAGAAAAACTAGATACACACATGTAAAATATTGGAGTTAGCGCTCTACTTTATACCACTTACAAAACTTAACTCAAAATGAATCAAAGACCTAACCAAAGAGCTAAAACGATAAAACTCTTAGAAAAAAAAAAACATAGGAGACAAGCTGGATTTGTCAATAATTTTTGGATCTGATACTAAAAGCACAAGCAAGAAAAGAATAAATAGGTCACTTAGACTACATCAAAATTAAAGACTTTTGTGCATCAACTAAAACAATCAATAGAGTGAAAAAGCAAAGCACTCAGTGAGAGAAAATATTTGAAAGTAATATATCTAATAAGGGCTTTATTACATACTATATAAAAACTTCCTATTAGCAAACAATAAAAACCAGGCAAATAAAAGTTGAACAAAAGACTTTAACAGATTTTTTTTCTAAATAGAATATACAAATGGCCAATATGCACATAAAAAGATGTCCAACATTATTAGCTATTAGGGAAATGCAAATCAAAACCACAATGAGATACTACTTCCCAAACATTAGGATGGCTATATTTATTCTTTAATAAAAATGAACAAATTCTGGCAAGGTTAAAAAAAACATGGGTCCATTAGGGATTACTGTTGAAAATCTAAAATGGTTCAGTCACTGTGGAAAGCAATATGATGGTTCCTCAAAATTTAAATGCAGAATTAAGCTGTGATTAAGCAATTCTATCTCTAGGCATATACCAAAAGGAACAGAAGTGTTCAAACAAATGCTTGTACACCAGTGTTTATTTGACTTTATGCTCAATAGCCAAAATTTAGAAACAATCCAAATGTTCAAATGTTCACCAACAGATAACTGGATAAACAAAATGTGGCACATAAATATATTACAAAAATAAAATATATTTTCAGTATTAAAAAAAGAGTGATGGTGGCTCATGCCTGTAATCCCAGTACTTTGGGGAGCCGAGAAAGGAGGATCACTTGACCAGGGGTTTGAGTCCGGTCTGGGCAATATAGCGAAATCCAGTCTGTAAAAAGAATTTTTTAAATTAAAAAAATAATAAAAATTAGCCAGGCATAGTGGTGCATACCTTTAGTCCCAACTACTTGGAAGGTTTATGTGGGAGGATCTCTTGAACTCAGGAGATTGAGACTTCAGTGAGCCTTGATTGTGCCACTGCACTCTGGCCTGAGTAACAGAGTGAGACATTGCCTTTAAAAAATTAACTAATACATTACACATTTAAAAATTGAAAATTTGATGCCTGCTGTAATATGGAAGATCTTTGAAAATAATATGGGAAGTGAACTAAGCCAGGTAAAAAAGGACACATATGGTATTATTTCACTTATATGAGGCATCTAGAATAGGTCAGTTCATACAGCCAGAGTGGAGTAGAAATTACCAGAAACCAGGAACAGAGAGTGGTTGTTATAATTTTCTAAAGAGGACAGAGTTTCTGTTTGAGATGATGAAGTTATGGAAATGGACAACAGTGATGGTGGCACACCAATGTAAAATACACTTAAAAATTTTTTAATTTTAAAGATGTGGGATACAATTCAGGGTTAGGTATACAAGTGTTCATTATGCAGCCACCCTTGTTGATAAGGTGGTGTGTTCCCCACCCCCGGCAGATTCCACTACTGCCAATCCTTTTCTTTTAGTATTACAATAATTGTTCAAGGTCCAGTTATGAGTGAGTACATGTGATACTCAGTTCTTTGTTTCTATGATAGAAAACTCAGTATTATAGTCCCTAAGTCCATCCAAGTTGCTGTGAAGATCATAATTTTGTCCTTCTTTAAGGCTGCATAATATTCCATCATGTATATGTACCACATTTTTTTATTCACTTCTTTTTCGATGGGCAGGTTAGTTGGGTAAAGTCACTAAGTTATGCACAAAAAAGTGGTTAGAATGATACATTTTCTATTATGTACACCTTAATCCAGTTAAAAAATACTTATTGTTTAATATTTAATTTAAATTTTATTTGAATGCTGTTTGTTTTGCTTTGCCTAATAAAACTCAGTTACATATCCATTTGGTCTCCTCATTATCTGTAGTCTTCCCTCTGTTTTCAGAACTTTGTTTTCTACCTCCATGTTTCCAAAGGTTTCATAAGTTTTCCTTCTCCTTTCTTCTTGAGGTTAGATCACCAAACCAGCAGCAACATGACTTGAGGACATTATCTGGCAAATTCAGAATTATAGACCCATCTCACACATTCTAGGAATCTGAATTTTAACACAATCCTTTAGTAACTTGTGAGCCCATTAAAATTTAAGAAGCCTTTCATGACTTTCACTGATTTTCAGTCATATCAGTTCTACTGTCTTAGTCTTTTCTTTTCTTTTCTTTTTATAAAGATGTGTGGTACAATTCAGGGTTAGTTATACAAACGTTGATTATGCAGTTACCCTTGTTGATGAGGTGTGCCCCTCCCCTAGCAGTTTCCCTCAACTGCCAAACCCACCTCTCTTCCCCTGACAGTTTCCTACTACTGCTAATCTCTTTCCTATAGTATTATAATTGTTCAAGGTCTGCTTATGAGTGTGAAAATATGGTATTCTGTTCTTTGTTTCTGTGATAGATCACTGAGAATGATGGTCTCTAATTCCATCCAAGTTGCTGCAAAGTCCATATGTTTATCCTTCTTTATGGCTGTGTTTATATGTGCCACATTTTATTTAATCCAGTCCAGCTTCGATGGGCAACATTGGTGGTTTCATGTTTTTGCTATTGTGAATAGAACTGCAACAAACATACGTGTGCAGGTATCTTTTTTGCAGAATGATTTGAGTTCCTTCAGGTATATTCCCGATAGGGGAATTGCTGGGTCATATGGAAGGTCAATTTTCAGTTCTTTCAGAAATCACCACACTGTCTTCCAAGAGGATGCACTACTTTGCATTCCCACCAGCAGTGTAGACGCGTTCCTTTTTCTCTGCATCCTTGCCAGCATCTGTTGTTGTTTGTTTTATTTAATTATGACAATGCTTACTGGGATTAGGTGGTATCTCCATGTGGTTTTGATTTGCATTTCTCTGATGATGAGTGAGGCAGAGTACTTTTTCATGTGTCTGTTGGCTGCCCATATATCTTCTTTTTTGAGAAGTGTCTATTAATGTCTTTTGACCACTTTTTAATGGGGCTGCTTGTTTTTTCCCTTTCAGCGTGTTTGAGTTCCTTGTAGATCATAGATGTTAGGCTTTTGTCAGATATACAGTTGGCAAATATTTTTTCCCATTCTGTGGGCTGTCTCCTTGCTAACGTGATGGTTTCTTTTGCTTTGCAGAAACTCGTTAGTTTGATGGGGTCCCACTTCTCTATCTTATTTCTTAAGGTATGGGCATTTAGTGTTGTGAAAAGGAACTGGTTGCCAGTTCCAATTTCCATAAGGGTGTCTCCTGTGCTTTCTAAGATTTTAGTTTGAGGTTTTATGTTTAGGTCTTTGATCCATTTAGAGTTAATTTTTGTGTATGGTGATATGTAGGGGTCCTGTTTCAATCTTCTGCCTGTGGTTAGCCAGTTTTTCCAGCACCATTTACCTGAACAGGTTCTCCTCTCCCCAGTGGTTGTTGTTGGAGGCTTCGTCAAAGATGAATTGGTTGAGAAATTGAGGCTTTGCTTCTGGAATCTCTATCCTGTTCCATTGGTCTATATGCCTGTTCTTGTACCAATACCAGGCTGTTTTGATTACTGCTACCTTATAGTAAAGTTTGAAGTCTGGAAGTGTGATGCCTCTGCTTTGTTTCTTGTGTTAAGGATTGTTTTGTCTATTCATGGTCATTTATGTTTCCATATGAATTTCTGCATAGTCCTTTCCAGGTCTGAGAAGAATGATGTTGGTAACTTAATGGTTAGAATCTGTGGATTGCCTTTGGTAGGATGGACATTTTAACAATGTTGATTCTCTCCCATGAACATGGAATATTTTTCCATTTGTCTGTGTCTTCTTGGATTTCTTTGAACAGTGTTTTTTTAGTTCCCATTGTAAAGGTCTTTCACTTCTCTGGTTAGGAAGATGCCGAGGTATTTCACTTTTTTGAGGTTATTTTGAATGCCATTATGCTTTTATTTGGGTCTCTGACTGCTTGTTGTTGGTGTATAGGAATGCAACTGTCTTTTGCACATTTATTTTGTACCCTGGGACTTTGCCAAAGTCCTTTATCAGAGCAAGCAGATTTTTGACAGATTCTCTTGGATTTTCAAGGTATAGGATCATATTATCAGCAAAGAGGGAAAACTGACTTCCTCTTTTCCTATTTGGATACCTCTGATTTTCTTCTCTTATCTAATTGTCCAAGCTAGGACTTCCAACACAATATAGAACAAGAGGGTTGAAGAGTGGGCAGTCTTGTCTTGTTCCAGTTTTCAGGGGAAATATTTCCAGCTTCTGTCCATTTAGCAATATGTTAGCTGTGGGCTCATCATAGATGGCACTTACTATTTTGAGATATGTTCCTTCTATACCTAGGTGTTGAGTGTTTTTATCAAGGTAGGGATGTTAGATTTTATCAAAAGGTTTTTCTGCATCTAATGATATAATAATGTCGTTCTTGTTTTTATTTCTGTTGATGTATTTAATTACATTTATGGTCTTGCTAATGTTGAGCCAGCCCTGCATCCTGGGGATAAAGTTTACTTGGTCATGGTGGAAGATTTTTGAGATGTGTTTTTGGATCCAATTTGCTAGAATCTTGTTGAGGATTTTTGCATCTATGTTCATAAAAGATATTGGCCTGACATTCTCTTTTTTTTGTTGTTGTTGGCTCTTTACCTGGTTTGAGTATCGGTGTGATGTTAGCTTTGTAAAATGATTTGGGGAGAATTCCATCTTTCTCAATTGCCTGAAATACTTTCAATAGGATTTGTATCAGCTCCTCCTTGTACATTTTGTAGAATTCTGCTGGAGAGCCATCCTATTAGGGATTTATGTTGTAATAGTTTTCATTGACAGAGTCAATTTTCTGGCTTGTTTTTGGTCTATTTAGTGCCTCAATGTCTTCTTGTTTCAACCTGGGGAGGTTGTGTGATGTCAGAAAGTCCTCCATTTCCTTTGGTTAGCAAGTTTGTTTCCATATAGGTGTACATAGTACTCTCTGATAATCTTTTGTATGTCTTCAGGATCAGTTGTGATTTGATTTTTTGCATTTCTGATTGTGTTTATTTGGGCTTTTTTTCTCTTTTTCTTGGTCATTCTGGCTCGGGATCTATCAATCTTGTTAATTCTTTCAAAGAACCAGCCTGTTGTTTTGCTATGATATTTTTGTCTTCTAAGTTCCATATTTGGGTTCTGATTTTAGTGATTTGGATACCTCTACTAAAGTTGGGGTTTTGGTGGTTTTCCCTTTCCAGCTCCCTCAGGTGATTTGTTAGGCTCTCTACTTGTGATCTTTCTATTTTCTTGATGTGTGCTCATAGAGATATAAATTCCTCTCTTAGAGCTGTTTTCATGGCATCCCAGAAGTTTTGGTAAGATGTTTCTTCATTTTCATTTGTTTCCATGAGTCTTTTAATTTCTGCTTTGATTTCAGTGTTAACCCAGTAGTTGTTCAGCATCATGCTGTTTAGTGTCCATGTCTTTGTGGGTTTTGGGGAAATTTAGTTGGTGTTGATATTTATTTTTATTTCACTGTGGTTTGAGAAGATGCATGGTAAGTTTTCAACCTTATGGAATTTGTTTATGCTTGATTTATGGCCAAGGATTTGATCAATCTTGGCGTACATTCCATGTGGTGATGAGTAGAATGTATATTCTGTGGTTGTTGGGTGAAATAATTTGTAGATGACTGTTAAGTCCATTTGATTGAGTGTCAAGTTTAGGTTTTGGATCTCCTTGTTGACTTTGTACCTCGATGATCTATCGAGGGCTGTTAGTGGGGTATTCAAGTTTCCTGCTATAATAGTGTTAGAGTCAATATCGTTTTTTAGTTTACTTAGTAGTTGCTTTATAAATGCTGGTGCTCCTGTGTTGTGTGCATATATGTTTGGGTTGGATATTTCTTTTTGATAGATTGAGGTAGTGTCCTTTTGCATCTTTTTAAATTTTTGATAGCTTAAAAGTTGTTTTGCCTGATATTAAGATCACAACTTCTGCCTTCTTTTGTGATCTATTTGCCTGGTAACTCGTTTGCCATCCTTTGCCTTTGGGTCTGTGTGCATCCCGTGTGGTGAGATAACTTTTCTGAATGCAGCAAATAATTTGGTCATGGTTTCTTATCCACTCTGCCATTCTGTGTCTTTTCAGTGGTGCATTTAGTCCATTCACATTCAGGCTGATTATTGAAATGTGATTGTTTATCCCTCTCATGAGGCTCATATCAAGTTTTTTCTTTGTTTGCTTATTTTCTTTTGGTTTGGGGGTTGATGTATGTGTGTGTTTTAAGTTTCTTGTTGTGCTTTATTCTCTGTTGATTCTGTGTTCTGCCGTTCTCTTGGGAATTATGTGGTCATTCTTTTTTCCTTTCTTCTGTGCCTAATACCTTTTTAAGTGTCTCCTGTTGAGTTGGTCTGGAAGCTGCTTAATCTCTTTGGGATTGGATGTCTGGGAAGGATTTTAATTTTCTATCACTGATGGAACTGAGCTTGGCTAGGTAGGAAATTCTTGGTTGAAACTGTTTATCTTTGAGGACTGCGAATATAGGACCTCAGTTCCTTCTTGCTTGTAGTGTTTCGGCCAATAGGTCTGCTGCTATTCTGATTGGTTTTCCCTGGTAGGTACTCTGACCTTTCTCTCTTGCTGCCTTTAGGATTTTTTCTTTTGTGATTACTGTTGTAGGTGAATTATTATGTGTCTAGGGGTTGGTCTTCTCATTTGATGTCTTGTGGACATCTGTTTCTCTTGTGCTTGGCTGGTCACATTCCCGGTGAGATGGGGAAAATTTTCTTGGATTATCTCCTGGAATACTTGTTCCAAGTTGTTTTCCATTTTCCTTTCTTCTCTGGGATACCAATCAGGTGTAGGTTTGGCCTCTTGAAAAATCACACATCTCCTGTAGGCTTCATTCTTTCTTTCTGAGTCTTCTTTCTTTTTTTTTTCTTACAGATCAGGTTAATTCCATGTTCTGGTCTTCAAGTTCTGAGATTCTTTCTTTAGCTAGATTCATTCTGCTTTCTATGCTTGTTATCTTGTTATTTATTTCCTGAATGAAATTATTTATTGCTAAAATCTCTGTTAGAAGTTATTTCAGGGTTGCAGCTTGTCTTTCTTAAGTCTCATTCACTCTTTCCATTCATTCCCTAATCCCAGATGTATTTTGGGGACAGTCGTTGGTGACTTCCATTCTTTGGGCACCAAGGTTGATTTTTTTGGAGTTTTCTCTTTGTTACACTTGAAATTGCCTGTGGTCTTCCTTTGCTTTTTCATCAATTGTGACAGATCTCTTGTTTTTCTCATTAATTCTGTTATTCAGTGTCAGTGGGAGAGGCTTTCCCTTCTGATGTTTGCTCAGCCCACTATTCTTACCTGATACATGTTCTGGATCTGTTTTATTTTGAAATAGGACCATGGGTGGGAAGCTTTGCTGTCTCTTGTAGATTTTTAAAGTTAAATAAAGTAGGGTATGGGGCGCTAGAAACTACTTGCAAATTACAATGTTCACTTATTGTGGTATGTGTTCCCTAAGACCCACTCCCCATTACCACTCTATATGATGATGCAAAACAGAAACCAACACAAAAAACAATTGAACACACACATACTCAGATATACACACAAACTTCAAAATAAGCTGGAATAACAACGAAGTGAACCAAAACAAACCACAACAACAACAACAAAAACTAAGAAAACTGAACCCACACAGATACTCCTAGCACAAAGTGAAAAAGTGAATGGAGAAGAAAAACAAAAAGACTGAAAAAAGAGAAAAGATAAGGAATTCACATCAAACCCTCACACATATATTGACACACACCTAAATTTTCGTAAAAAAATGAAAATTAAAAAAAAAGAAAAGAGCAAAAGCAAACCAACAACAACAAAATTGAGAGATGAACACTCAATCATTCACATACACACATAAACAAAAAACAACAAATAAAAGAAGAAAGAAATAGAAAAAGAAGAGATCAGAGAAAAAAGAGAAAAAAAATTGGAGGATGCAGATCAATCTCTCACATACACATTCATGCACAAAGGAAATATATTTATAAAATAGAGGTGGAAGAATCGCCAGAGCCCAGCAGGTCAAGGCTGCAGTGGCCGGGAGCGGCCACTGCACTCCAGTCTGGGTGACAGAGTGAGACTCCAACTCAAAAAAAATAAAATAAAATAAAATAAAAATAAATAAATAAATAAATAATAAAATAGATGAATTTCAGCACTTTGGGAGACTGAGGTGGGTGGATTGCCTGAGCCTGCGACTTTGAAACCTTCCCTGGGCAACTTGGCAAGACTTCGTCTCTACAATAAATAAAAAACTAGCCAGGCATGGTAGCGTGCACCTGTAGTTCTGGCTACTTGGAAGGCTGAGGTGGAAGGATTGCCGGAGTCCAGCAGGTTGAGCCTGCGGTGGCCGGGAGCGTGCCACTGCACTCCAGTCTGGGCAATGGAGTGAGACTCCAACTCAAAAAAAAAAAAAAAAAATAGATGAGCTAACAGTCAAAAATTTTTTTTAAAATTAAAAATTAAAAATTAAAAACAAAACCCTGCCCTCTAATCAGGTCTCCCCTGCAGAGCCATTTCTTTCACTTTCTCTTCAGTTTCTAGAGCAGAGGAGGAGGAGGAGTAGTGGAGGTGTGTGTGGCTGTGGTCCTCCCCTCTCACTCTCGCATGGTCAGGGAGATCTCCTCCGGTGGGAAGGTGCGGGATTGTCTCTTCCCCAGGTATGTACTGGTTATGGATGACCTAGCCAGGCCTATCCTGGACTGGAGTTCTCCTATTGTGACTGACGTCCAGGCACTGCATGGGTGTCTCTCTCAGTCATGGCCCAGCTCTGTAGGTCTGACTTTCCGATGATTGCTGGGGAAGAGTGGGCTTGGATCAGCCACAGACTCACCACTGATCTCTTTGAAGTCCTTCCTAGTCCCTTTCTGTCCACACACTTTGTCCCACAGCTGGATCAGAGTAGGAGTGGGGCACCTGGGACTCTGAGCTGGTCAGGTCCTCTGAAGTCTGTGTTTTCAGGATATTCCCTCTGCGTCATGATCAATCCCTGAGTAGTTGATCCGCCAGTCACAGAGATAAAGTCTGTTGCACCACAGTGAGTAAGTCGGAGCACATTCCTTCCCAGCCTTCAAGATGGTGGTCGGGTGCCTCTCTTTCCTTTTTCCGTGGGACTTCGCCTCTGGACTACCTCCGCAGACCCTGCTGCCAGTGCCCTGCCAGTCGCTGAAATGATGAGGCAAAACCAGGAGCTGGCGGTCTCTCCTGCTGCAGTGGTGAGGCAGAGCCTTGGGTAGTAGTCTCTTCCAGCAGCTTCTTCACAGGAAAATTTTGTCCATTTAAAAAAAATGGCACTTGGCTTCTGAAACCTGGGAAGAGCCAGGGACCAACAGAGAAGCTGCAGCACCAGATGTTGCACCAGGGCCCTGGCCACTTGCTCACACACCCCCACTTAAACAATCTCTCCCAGCATTTTCTTCCCAGGAAGGGTTTTGTTGATTTTTAAAAAACGGTACTTGGCTTCTGCATCCCGGGAATCACTAGGATCCAAGCTTGGCAGCTGTGGCACCAGCTGCTGCACCAGGAAAGCCCTGGCCCCTGGTTCCCTAGCCCTCACTCAGTCAGCCACTCACATGCCCACTTGCTCACTAGCATGTACACTAAATTTTCCATATACTCACTCATTTACACCAGTACTCGCTTAGCCTGGTTGACTCAGCTGCTATCTTTCCGACTTCCTGTCTTTAGGCTTTACACAAGATTTAATTCAGCACTGAGGCTGAAATTTCTTGCATTCTTCTCTCAGGGTTGCAGCTTCTCCTTGTCTATGCCTTCATTTCAGGCTGTTCTTTCCTCATGTCTCCTTGCTCTTGTTTTAAAGAAGCAGTATCCATTCAAAACTTTTGGTAACCAGACATATGTCTCCCAAAGTTTTCAACTTTCGTTTTCTGTGCTTTCATCACTTTTTATAGAACACCCCTTTGTTTTATTCAGAATGTGTGCCCTTAGGTGGGACAGAGTCATCAAATCAAAGTGATTTTCTAGTGACAGTTTGGATATGATAAACTTGACCCTTTCAGTTTCACTCTTACATTGCATACTTTAGCCTCTACAGTATAAAGGTAAAGATCAGATTAAGGTGCTCCATTTGTTATGTTTAATTGCCATTTCATTAAGGTATATCTTTCTCTCTGGCCATGAAGTCAGATATGCCATGTGGTACTTTGAGTAGAGTCTTGAGTGACACTTTCCATTCCGGTATGCATGGCTTCCTCTAGTTCTGCTATCTTACCTTCAAGTGTGTGGGTCCCCTGCATTTGACTATGTCCCCTAATCACTTTTATCCAGGGAGTTGTTTTCTCTAAAGCTAGAGAGACAGAGAGAAAACTATCATCTTAGTCCTGTGCAATGGAACTTTCTGTGGTGATAGAAATACTCCATAATCTGCACAGTACAATAGGTATCAGCCAGTATAAGTGGCTATGGAGCACTTGAAATGGGATGAGTATCTCGTAGGAACTAAATTTTAACATCATTTTATTTAATTAATTTAAAATTTGAGTATGAGTAGTCCCACATGGCTAGAGGCTACTGTTTGGAACAATGCTGCTCTAGATCATGAAATCCCCACATGCCATAACTAGATCCAAATAAGTGGAATGATTCAATGCACTTCCTTGATTGTTTCAAACTTTTTCCTCTCTTCATCTTCAGAAATCTGTGATGTTTCCCTTGAGAACTTCTCAATCCACCCACCTGGACAGTTTGTCTCCTGGCTGGTACTCTAGGATTCAGCATACACTTTTCTCTTAGTTTTGGTTTTCGGCTCTATTGCCACTTTGGACCTTTGTGTGGCTTTATCATAATATTGTTTGAAAATCAAGAGGAAGTGCATCATGCCTGTTTCATCTGCCTGATGTCACTATTCATTTCACAAAGATTAGTATTCCCAAATGATACTGGAGTTATGCTTATAGAAATACCTTCTCATTTTAGAAAAATGCTGCCTTCTAAGGATTTTGCTATCTTATCCCTCAGAAATAGCAAGTTATGATACCTATTTATTTATGCTTTTCTTTGTATGCAGTTTACCTGTTTTGACTATTGTATCAGATATCTATTGCCACAAGAGTGCTGCATAACAAACAGCTAGAAAACCTCAATGCATACAATAAGTGCTCATTGCTCATGTGTTTAGGTAGTTAGTGAACATCTCTGCTAATCCTGACTGGATCACTTATAAGCTGGGTGTGGATGACCCATTAGCTCACCTGGGATGTTCTCTAAAGAGATGAGTGGGTACCTCAGTCCTGCTCCCTGTATCTGTTCTCTTCCTGGGACCAGCAGACTGAACTGAGCATGACTTTCTCACAGCAGAGGCAGAAGCAGAAGAATAAACTAGAAACTCAGAAATGCCTCTTGGAGTCAAAGCCTGGGACTGGCCCACCATCAACTTCAGCCCATTGTATCAGATAAAGCAAGACACAAAGTTGGTTTGCAGTCAAGAGGAGGACAAACAGATAGCTTCTCTTTGTTGAGAAGAGTTGCAGATGACATGACTGACACAGTGGATCCTGGGATGGAAGAAAGAATGGGCTGATAATTCACTCAACTTACCACAATAAATTTTTCAGCAACCATATAGAAGGCCTTTAGGCAGTTCTGTGAATATGTATTTGTATATCTTTTGTGAGCAAAGCAAAAATTGTGATAACTGAAATGTTGACTTATGCCCTGTGACTACTCCACATCGCATAATAAGCACTTGCTCAAGAAAAATGGTCGGTCCTTAGTTCTAACATCTGCATTCCTATTCCTGGAAAAATGATGGCTGCCTCCACCACGCGGTGCACCCAGCATCTGGGAAATGAGAAAGGAAAATGAGTATGAGTTGCCCGCGGTTGCAAAGGGCCAAATGACTACCTGTAAAGAAATTCCCTATAAAGAGAGTGGCGGGGCTCTCCTCTGGCCATAGATACGGCTCTTGGCCAGAGTTCTTGAATATTTGGCCCTTCTAGCACAAGCCAGAAGTCAGAATTGTTATCAGAGAGCCAGAACCCCACCGAAGGCAGCATTTCATTGTGATCTTGACTGCACCGGAGCCATAAAGCTCCTGCATGTGGACACTGGAATCAGCTCTGCAGGATGGAATTCTGCAGGTCAGGACTGATTTCTGCAGCATAAGGATTAACAGAACCCACTCAACCATAAGAACAGGGAGGTCTCATCCGAGCATCTTGACCAGTGAATCCCTGGAGGCTCCCAGAGGGTCAATACCAATGCATGACAAGAGCTCCAACTAAGAGTGTTTGTTAGAGGACAGGTTTCCTCACTGAATCTTACATCTGGGACAGTAATACTGAGAAGGGACAAGCTGCCTCTCTCTTTCCATATTTTTCTTGAATTCCATACTTCCTGTGTATGCCTGGTTTTCATATCTCCAAAGTCATTTGCTCAGTAAGTATTTACAGGACACCTGCTATGTGGGGGAGTGCTGTTCTAGGGACTGGGGCGAGGGCCCATGGACAGGAAAGACAAGGTTCTGCTCTCATGGGCTCACCTGGGGGCATGTGGAGGGGGATCAACAAGTCCACAAATAATGTATGCTCTAATTTGCAGATGGCACTAAACGTACTGAAAACATTAAAATGAGGTAGGGTTAGGAGAAATAACTGAAGATCAGGATACTTTAGTTCTAGAGGCATCTCTGTGAAAGCTGGTTAAGGATCCTGCCATCCAAGGATAAGCCAGGTACATCTGAATCAACACACGTTGAACATTTTAATCTGTCCTTTCCAGGACTTACAGTGACTATGAAGAGTCATACAAATGGGGAAAGAGATTGTGCACATCGCTGGACTCTCTAGCAGCATGAATCCCAGATAGCTGCCCATATTCAGCCTTTCCCAGAAACACTGATAAGGAGGACTTTTGTACCTAGGCCAATGAATGGACATTTCAGACAGATGTTTGCAGTAGTTAGCATGTTCCTGACTAGTCAACAGCGACATTTCTGCAACAGCTCCTACCAGGTGGTCTGTAGGGAAATTTGTATGTGCAGTTACCTGAAGAGTTTGCATCTGCCCTTATTATGATTTATAAATTGATGGATATTTAAAAGTGAAGTATTGATGCCAAAGTATATTTCACAAACTTAAAACAATCCAGACAAAATGAAAACTCCTCAACACACTGCAATCCATGGACCCTGACCTCCTGACCTTCTTGAGTGAGTTTTCCTCACTCAGCAGTGCAGGGAGAGGACTCTAAGGATAGTCTGGAGACAGTGTCCAAAGATGGTATGTCATCAAGTATTTCAAAATATTTACTTAAATTTACTGGAGGTAATGCTCTCTTTATAACTTGCATGCTTATAACTTTAACTTTTAAACAGATCTTTAGGCGTGTATTATTTATAAAAGCAGAATGATCCAATAAACTTTCCTATTCCACAATGGGTAGGAAATTGTTTGGATTATATGTCACTAGAGTTACTGCAGAAATAGCATATAGAATACCTATCTTCTCCATTATCTTATTGTATTTTCAACTCGTCACATACACAATTAAAATAAAATGAGTAGCTGGGCTCGGTGGCTCAGCCTGTAATCTCGCGCTTTGGGAGGCTGAGGTGAGTGGATTGCCTGAACCCCCGGGTTTGAGACCTGCCTGGGCAGGGAGACCTCATCTCTACAATAAATCAAAAAATCAGCCGGGCGTGGTAGCGCATGCCTGTAATTCCGGCTACTTGGAAGACTGAGGCGGAAGGATCGCCGGAGTCCAGCAGGTCGAGGCTGCGGTGTCTGGAAGCGGCCACCGCACTCCAGTCTGGGCGACAGAGTGAGACTCCAACTCAAAAATAAAATAAAGTAAAATAAAATAAAATGAGTATATATATGCATATGATCTGTGTGTATCTATATTTATATCTCTATTTATATATGTTTAATCTCACCTTTCTCTTCAATCAGAACAAGAACTCACTTCCTGAGTAGGTTTTTAAAGTTGAATGTGATTTGTACTTTTTAAGGTAAAAGAGTGATAAGAACACAGTAGAGTGCAAGGTTCACCTGCCTGGATCTGAATGCTGCATCTGCAGTGGTAAGAATGTTCTTAGTGGCTTCATGAAACAGTGCTAAGCTACTTAATTTTTCTAAACCTTGGTTTGTTCATCTGAAAAATGAAAATAATAATATCCCTATCATGTGATCATTGTGCAATTAAACACGTGTGTATTAAAGTGCATGGCACAGAGCTGGGCACTGAGTAAGAGCTCAAACCATGTCACATGAAATACAGATATGCTTGGTGGCTCTCTTGGGCACCAGTGATGATGAATCAGCACCCATCCCTCGACATTGTCCAGTCTCCTAGTCCTCACTTCTCTATCTCTTCATTGATACTGTTTTTGTTTATTTGTTTGTTTCTACTTTCAGCACTCTCAAAATATGGCAATTTGGTAAAGAAAGAACATACTGAACACGCCTTTTCGGTCACATGACCACCATCTTTCCCTGCTTCCCTATCAGAAGCATGCCTTACAACCATTGGGAGTCTAAGCATGTTGCCTCCCAGTCATAAATAAACAACTAAAAGGATAAAAAAGGGATCTTCTGATTAGTAATACTGCAGAGATCCTCACCCAGCCATACTGAATTCTGATTGGTTGGTTTCTCAACTATTCCTTAAGAATAAGAGTGGAATTCTCAGATTACAGGTGGTTGGGGAAGTGGAACTAAATGTTAGTTAAATTCTTCTCTCAGGACAAAAAATATATATATATTTATTAAGGGGAAATATGAAAAGATGTGTGCAAGGGTTGAGGATCACACAAATGGAACCCAGCTGTCTGCGTGGCACATCTGCTCTTGGTCGATCTCCATTCACATTCTTCAGTCTGTGAAATTCCTCAATCCTCCTACAATTTCTGCAAAGTCCTAGAGGTGCAAAATTTGGTTGATTCACTCAAAAATCCACTTGCCAAGCCTGTGACGTGTTTAGCCAACTTGGATGCGAGCACAGCCTACGTCATCTCTCTTTCTGCTCCCACCCTCCACACTTTCCTTCTTTGTGCCTTGTGTCCTGGCAGGTCCATGACTTCTTCCATTTGTCATCTTTATGCTTAACTTTTGTAGCACGAGCAGGCTCCTGTGTCTCACTCTCCACTCCGAGAGGGTTTTTTGAGTATTTCTTCCAAATGAAGAAGAGTTGTGAATAGATTTTTCTACCTTATTCCTCAAGTAAAAAGAAAATAGGCTCAATTTTATAGTCAACATTATACCAAAACAGGAAGACCTGGATAACTACTGCATGTGGAAACAACATAGTAGTTGCCTTGGCAGAAAGAAAGGCCTACCTTCACCAATTCTAGCCTCATATTCTCCTTTTCCTTCCAATAGCTCCCTGGAAACACTACCCACGTGTCTTTGATTACCAGAGGTACCCTCTGTCTTTGATTATCCAATGTCAGCACGAGGCAGTGAATAATTTTATAGAGTTTAAATAATTTTATAGGATTTAAAGTTTTTGGCGCAACATGGTGACTATAGTTAATAACAAAGTATTGTGTACTGGAAAATTGCTAAAACATACCCATGTGTGACTGCTGCATATGGTACCTCCAGTTTGGGCATGTGTGTCTGTATGTGCATGTTAGGAGTAACTTGGGGAATGGAACAGAAAACAAACGATAAGATAATGATCTCAATTACTGACTCTGTTCAGGTGAATAGGTACAAAACATGTAGGAAAATTTTAACATTGCCAGTGAAAAACGTCTTCTTCTCTTCTTCATAAAAATTTATAATTTTAGCAGAACTTTATTCTAGTTTCACCTTATAGGCGTCTTGTGTGGATGTTGGGTTGTCAATCTGCCATAAAACATGCTAAAAATGTAAAGTGTGAGGCTGAACTTCGGTTGACTAGACAGTCTGATGCTGTAGGAAAATATACCAAAGAGCCACATGTTGATTTTCAATTATAGAATGCAATCTACTCCTTAATTGCAAGGATAATTGGAAGTGTCGTGACACTTTCACCATTGGTATGGATCTATAGTGTATGTCTGCAGGGCACATACATGCTGCTTATTTAGGAAATTTAGCCTTTGTTTGCCAAATATGTTGACATTTTCCCTCACTGCTTCTCTTACCCACTGAGAAAGAGAACTTTTCTTTTTGGGCTTGCTTGGCCAGATGCTAACAGAAGGACACACTTTACTCCATTAGTCCCCGAGCACCTGCATTTAGGGTGAATTGAGACAAGCCTCCATTATTGGTACACGCCTGGTGTTTTACAGGTGTTTAGGGTAGGATCTGTTGGTAGGCACAGGGCTTGCTCATGTTACCTGAAGTATTCGAAGGTTTGTTATAAAGATTCAGAATTAAATACATTCAGAGGACTCCAAGAAGAATATTGGGCTTCAAGAAGAAAGAGGAAACCTGGAGGATACTTGGGGATTCAAAGTGACTCTTAGGATCTCAGGAGAAAGCATTCTTTCTTTTTCATGCTATGGTCTATCACTGAATGGGCATAGCCAGGGCTGCTGGTTTTATAGCTCCTGCATGCGCTTTGGGAGTCTTCACCCTGGAGGTGTGGGGTGCACAGCCAGCAAGGCCCTGTGCTGGGGCATTCTCTCCTCTGCTGTCCACTGTTGCATCTTCTCAACCTCCTATTACACTTTCTCATTCTTTGCTCTCCAGTTTGGAAATAGTATCACAAACCTATAAAGCATGACTTTGCAGATTCACTTCCACTCTTATATTTACAGTTTAATTCATGCCCATGAAAGAGAATCCCTTCAACTCCATGTCATTGGTCTCTGGCCAGCTAATGGTCAGCTGTTCTTGACCTACCTTGGTTCAGCCAGCTTTGGCAGTGGTGGGGTTCTAGAGAAATGTAGCGTAAAACATAGTGGCCTAATAGGTGCATTTTCAGCAGTGACTTTGAGTAGGCTGGTTTTCCTGAGTGGAAGCCATAGAAAGAGAAGGAAATGGACTTAACATTTCTAGAACTATTGTTTCTCAGTGTGTGGTTGCTGTAACCACTGCAGTGTGGAGCCTTAAATGCCTTGGGGCAGAAGTTCTTTCCATGGTTGCAGCTGGCCTTGAGGGAAGTTAGCACACCCCATTTTGATTTATAATCAGTAACATAAAAACCAAATATTCTCTTCAAAAATATAGATAATCACCTGGTGAAAATTCTAGACTATTAGAATCCAGGCCAATGGACAACTGTACTAAAATAGTAGTAAGCAGAAGTGTGGTTTAGAGTTCCAGCATGCATCTGTAGCTGCTTTGACACTTCACATGAAGAGTGCAAGACCCCAAAGACCTTATCAGTGCATTCCCACACATAATCTCTTTCTATGCGAGAGAGGTTGGTGAGCTGATAGACTGAATACAAGCTGAAGGTAAGAACTTCCTTAGAAACCCCGTTCTCTGTCTTTGATTATCCAAAGTCAACAAGAGGCAGTGCATAATTTTATGGGATTTAAATTTTTGGGTGCAACACGGTGACTATAGTCAATAACAAAGTATTAGATACTAGAAAATTGTCAACAGGGTGGAGTTTGTGTTCTCATAACAAAAACATGATAAATGTGTCATGTAATGCATGTTAATTACCTTGATGTAGCCATTCCACAGTGTATACATATTTTAAAACATCATGTTGTACATCACAAATATATACAATTTTTATTGTATATTCCATTACAAACTAAATAACTTTTTAAATGAAGTTTTGTGGAGTTTGTGATAAATCTGGTCTATAGTATGCTGAAAAGAGTTTCTTAATGATTCAAATTTCTCAATATATTTTGTGAAAGATGTTTAGTCAGGTGTGTTTTGGGGAAGTGGTACAACAACGAGTGGGAGGAGTACTTGCTATCATTCAAGAAGCAATTTCCCTGCTAGATTTCTCACACCCTCTTTAATATCTGCCTCATCTTGTGTATTTCAGAATCACCACGACAGCAGCGTGCATGATGGACTTGAGGAGGTATCCTCTGGATGAGCAGAACTGCACTCTGGAGATCGAAAGCTGTGTGTATCTGTCTCTGTGTTTCTTTTTCATTTGCTTTATGTCTGAGATATTTATATCATTATTTGGCATCTTCCCAAAGCACTCATAATTTTACCTACTTTAAAAGGTAGAGATTTAATTCTCCAATTGGCAAATTTTACTGTGAGAAAGAGACAGAGAGAGAGAGAGAGAGAGAGAGAGAGTATAAAAGAGTTATTCACCCTAATCTGATTAAGGGAGTCTGCTTGTGCTGAAATATTAAAAATCAAATACCCTTCATTTTGGGCCATTCACTGAGAAGACAGAAAATACCAAGATGCAATTTTCTCACAACGTGCTTCATCACACCTGAGTGGCTGTGCTGCTGGGACCCTGTGCAGTCAGAGTAAAACTCATTTCCCGTCAGGATCTCAGCTTTGCAAGCAGGCTATTTCTGTATCTTGGCAATTTTCTTCAATTTGAGTAGTGCTCAGCTGCTTTACTGATAATGCAGCTTTGAGTAATTCTGTGTGTGGGACAAGAGCTGCATCATAACATCTAACAATGTCCCTGCTGCTACCTAAACTTTATCTCTTGGCATATCGGGCTGCTGTTTCTGTTGTTGCTTTCTTGTCCTATTATAGACTGGCTTTAACTAGTTTCAGTTGGATTTAGTTTGTCAATATTTACACTGAATTTTTGGTGGATAAATGACATTGACCTTGCAGCACACTTGATGCAGTTGTGGCAGGAAGCGAGTGTCTTTGTGAATGAATATATTGAGAGATTGCACTGGTGGTAGGCAAGTATCCAGATCCGGGTGGGGTTGGCCCCTCTGTGCCTCACACCTCCACCATACCTCGCTGTCTTGTTTTCTGAGTGCTGTATTTTCAGAGAAGAGGAGGCTCATGAAGTCATGTCAAGGGATGCATTGTTGAATTGGCTGGCGATACTTACCATAGAGGACAAAAGGATCAGTAGAAAGATGATGGTTTTCCAGTAGTTGAAGGACTATCTTAGGAAGTCAAATGGATTCCGTGTGTCCGGAGAGCACAGCTCCAGTGATTCAGTGGAATTTTCAGGAAGGCAAATTTAGAATCTAAGTAGGAAGCAGCCGCTATTTCAGCTGTCTGTTATGTAGTAAGTGGCTTCTGAGAGTGTGGACTCTGTGACTCAATGCAATGAGCAAGGTCAGCTGTAAAAGAGATTCTCCCTCAGAGCCTGTAGTCTCTCCCCAGCAGAGAATCCATAATGGCAGCAATTGAAATGGAAGATGGCATTCTGCCGATTTTCTGATGGCCTGACTGCACACATCTCTGTATGAAGAATAGACAAAAGAAAGATGGGTCTTTATTTCCAAACTTGAAAGCAAATTCTTTTTTATTGACCCATAAATTCATCCAACAAATCTTTAGTGGACATCTCAGCACTATAGTCAGCACAGTAATATGTACAGATGACAGAAAAAAAAACCTGCCTTCATGAGGTTTCTATTCCCAAAAAGACAGGAGACAATTGAACAAAAAAAGGGTGATAAATGCTTTGAAGAAAATAAAATCTGATAAAAAGATAGTGAGTGGTTATGAGGTGGCTGCTTGTGAGTTGGATGTCAGGGAGGTATTCGGCAAGAAAGTTTTGTTTAAGTCAGTATGCAAACTTGGGGAAGAATGTGCTGCGTGACGATCTGGAAGTGTGTCCCTGCAGGGGCACAGGAGCTTTGGGCACAGCCTGTTGGTCTCAGCTGCAATAGAAGACCAGTGAAGCTGGGCGAGATGAGCAAGGGAGTGGGCTAGACACTCATAGGGGCCAACTCTGTAGGTTCCTGGGGTTCTTGTAAGGAGTTTGGATTTATTTTGTTAACTCCATTGGGAAACTTGAGGGTTTTAAGCAGAGGAGTGACATGGTATCACACAGAAATGAAGATGTGTGTTTGATTAAAGAGAGGACAGCAGATGGGGCTAGGGAGATGGCACTCATTCCCACTCTCTGGTCCACTAGTTTGACTAACATCACATATTGAGTGGATACCTTTTTTGCTATATTATATTTTCAAATTAAAAAGTCTGTTTTACTGAGATAATTTTTTTCTTCAGATCTGTGTTTTAATTGATCTTGTTGACAAAATTGAGTTAATCTTTTAGGAGACTCCTGGATGTTACAAGTAACATCAGGCTGCATTGCCTTATTTACTCGTTCTCAGAAAGCCATTATTAATCACTAGTTGAACACAAGCACTGTGCTAAGGGCTGAATTTGGAGCTACAGTCCAGCTAGTGACCACTCCTCTTTCTGACGAGACCGCCTTTGCCAATTTCGGAGGGTCAGAATTCTCCGAAAAGGCATTCCTAAAGTTGGCAAACCTCGTGGCCAAGAAAAGCTGATGAAACCACCCAAAATGCCAGGGAGAACACTACTTTTGCTCTGAGTGTCCCTCACATGATCAGTCATTGGTTGGCAAAACTCACCTTCAGTCTTTAAATTTTGAAATAGCTCTTGAGAGGAGTTTGCCTTTCCAGACGCCTTCATACTTGAGTTCTCTTTTTCGCCTACAACTCTCTTTTTCATTGCAGCTAAGATGCATTTCAAATTCATTTCTGTCCGGGCTTGGTGGCTCAGCCTGTAATCCCGCGCCTTTGGGAGGCTGAGGTGAGTGGATTGCCTGAGCCCGCGGGTTCGAGACCCGCCTGGGCGGTGAGACTTCATCTCTACAATAAATCAAAAAATCAGCCTGGCGTGGTAGTGCACGCCTGTAATTCCGCCTACTCGAAAGGCGGAGGCGGAAGGATCGCCGGACCCCAGCAGGTCGAGGCTGCGGTGGCCGGGAGCGGCCACTGCACTCCAGTCTGGGTGACAGAGTGAGACTACAACTCAAAAAAAAAAAATTCATTTCTGTGTGATACCTAGCCTACCTCTAAAAGTTATACTTTGTAAACAGAACTCTAGGGAGAGCACCCGGTCTTCCCCACTTCTCGACTTTTCAATACCAGCCTGGGACCAATGAAACAGCAGAGGTAACATAACACTGGAAAGTTAGTTCTTCCTGGCACTTCTCATAGACAAACACATTAAGCAACTCTATTCAAATACGGCAAAGCCATTATTCTCATTTTATTAATTATTGTTTGTTTAGCCATGTATTTGTAGAACATATTGCTTCATATCCAGCATCTTCCTGCTTCCCTCTATTGGCAGATGGCTATACCACGGATGACATTGAATTTTACTGGCGCGGTGGGGACAAGGCTGTTACTGGAGTAGAAAGGATTGAGCTGCCACAGTTCTCCATTGTGGAGCATCGTTTGGTCTCGAGGAATGTTGTCTTTGCCACAGGTAAGTCCTGTGTCCACTCCCTTCGGGGACACCAGCTGCACTGGCACGACTGGTGTGATGAAATACGCTGCAGCTGACCCACAGCACCAGGTCATCCAAGAAGAAACATTATGAGTTCTTCATTATCATACCTTCCCCTGTTCTCCATATCTAAAGGAAATGATAAGTTTTGATGGGAAGGAAGGATCACCTAAGAAGGAAAAGCTCTCTGAGTCTGGTTACTGAGAATTTAAAAGACTGAGGGTGCATTTCACCGATCAATGTTGATCACGTAAGAATCACTCATCCTTGGGCCGATACGAGACCCTGGTGACCTTGGAGGCAGGAAGGAAGAGGAAGGAGAAAGAGGATGTGGATGCTGTTCTTCTCCTGGGAGTGAGGCACCTTTTCCCCACTCTGGGCCAGCAGTTGCCTTAGCAGTTTGGGAACTTTGCTACATGCTGTTAGTCTTGCCTTGTTAGATGTGGGCAACTCCTGATACTATCTTGTGAGGGTTTCCCTGGCCTGGATTTCATTGTCGTCTTTATATCAACTGTTCAAAGATAAAGATGGTATTTTCTGCTCTATATCTTTTTTTTCTTTGAGTTGGAGTTTTACTCTGTGGCTCAGACTAGAGTACAATGACATACTCATGGCTACCACAGCCTCAACCTGCTGGACTCACACGATCCTTTCATTTTAGTCTTCCAAGTAGTTGAAACTATAGGCACACGTCACCAGGCCCAGCTAATTTTTTGACTCATTTTAGAGATAAGGTAATCTCGCCAAGATGCCCAGGTTGGTCTGGAACTCATGGGTTCAGACAATCCTCTCACTTCTGCCTCCCAAAGTACTGGGATTATACCTCAGTCTATTCTTACTGAGGTTTTACTAAATTATAGCCATGTATATTCTTTTATTTTTATTTTTGGGGTCAGGGTCTCACTGTCTTACTCTGTTGCCCAGGTTAGAGTACTGTGGCATGATCATAGCTCAACAACTCCAACTTCTAGGCTCAAGTTATCCACCTCCTGAGTTGCTGGAAGTACAGGCACATGTCACTACACTCAGCCAATTTCTTCCTTTCTTTCCTTTCCTTTCCTTTCCTTTCCTTTCCTTTCCTTTCCTTTCCTTTCCTTTCCTTTCCTTTCCTTCCCCTTCCCCTTCCCTTCCCTTCCCTTCCCCTTCCCCTTGCCCTTCCCCTTTCCCCTCCCTTCCTTTCCTTTCCTTTCCTTTCCTTTCCTTTCCTTTCCTTTCCTTTCCTTTCCTTTCCTTTCCTTTCCTTTCCTTCTTACTTTCTTTCTACATGATGAAGTCTTGCTATGTTGCCCAGACTGGTCTTGAACTCCTGGACTTAAGCGATCCTCCCACTACCTCCTCCCAAAGTGCTGGGATACAGGCATAAGCCACTGTGCCTAGCCACAACCATGCATATTCTACAGCATGCAGCACTGTCAGTAGCTTTGTACTTAATGAATGTTGTGCATTGTAACCGAGATAGTAAATGAAAGTGCTCTGTAAACTGTAATGCAATGCAAAGACCATAAACTCTGGGTTGGAAATACTAAATGAATGCAGAGCAGTTCATATAACTTCAACAACAATGAGCGAGTAGAACAATGAGCAGGTGGGAATCAGCCTGGTCTTCTGTCGACATTTAGAAGCCAGCAAGTGGGTTGAGTGTCCCTGGTAGCCACCCGCCTTCCCAGCTCTGACTCATTCTTTACCTTCATCTTGATGCTGCTTCATCCAGGAAGCCTTTTTGGCCTGCTTGGTCTGCCACACTACCACTCCAGGCTAGGTCAGGTGGTTGTTGTGCATGTCAAAGTGCTGTGTTTACCATCTAGCTTTGCCCACAGCTCACAGTGCCTGTCCGCAAAGGCACTTCTCTCTTAGGGGGGACCTGGCCCAGTCATGGCTTACCCCTCCCCAACCCTTTTTAGAGTAATGTCTTGGCTATGTGTCTGTGTTCATTAAGTGCACAAAGAGTCATGATCATCACCAGTCGCCCTCCTCCCAACCCCAGACCCGAAGAGACAACATAACTGGTAAGTAGATATTTAAGCCTGAATTTTCATGACACCAAGCAAGTCCATTTGTATGCAGTGCCACTTTGTCCTCTGTCTCAAGAGGGCCTACAAATGTCCCATAGTCCCCTTGATAGAGGACATATGGAGATCTCACTATGTGTGTAGTGAAAGTCAGTAGGAATGTGGGCTTATCACTAAGGAATAGTGTCCACAACCAAGAAAATTGCCCTATGATACACTGAATAAAATGACTTTATTTTACTTCTAAAACTGGGATTCAAATAGTTCCATGCTCCAAATGGTATGAGTAAAAGTCCTGTTCAGAACACAGGACAGTATTCCATAGTGGAATAATCCTACCCACACCTGCCTTTGCCTGGAAGATTGCAGTGATGGCTGTGAAGGCTTTGCTGTGAGGATTTCTGATTAGGTATTTGTGGTCAGGCAGGGAAAGCTCACCTGCAGATTAAACATGGTTGGTGCCTGCCACCAGCATCTGGTGGCCAACCCCCCTCCTCATCAGGAAGGATCACCTGCCAGCTCCGCTTAACCACAGGGGAGATCCCCTGCGGCAGAGCATTTATTTCTTTCAAGTGTGAGTACAGACTTGAGTGGGGAGGGAGTGAATAAGGAGAGACATGAAAAACACTTCAAGTCTTGCCCAGTGGGTAGATTTCTGTGCTGCAAAGCACGACCAACAGACTGGGGGTCTGCCCCCCCACCCAGAGTATTTGCAACAGTATCTGAAAACCAACTAGACTGGACTAACCATGGGAAAAACTCTGCAGTAGAGGGGCCTTTTGCAGGGTGGGGCACAAACCAGAAGTGAGTGCCCCGTCTCTCTCACTGAGTGATCTATCTTGAATGACAGTAAGGGCCCGAGAACACAGGACATTGGCTAGCTTCCGAGCAGCAATACCAAAGAGGAAAGACAGAGAGGGAAGAGCTGCTTTTCACAAATGAGGAAGAATCAGTGAAAAGACATAGGGAATCCTCAGCATCTTAAAGAGACAGCACCTGAAAAAGCAGCTATCCATGCACAATGGCAGTCCCCTAGAATGAACTACCCCAGAAGATAGCCACAGAACTTAAAGATTGGATGGTGAAAATGAATAAAGAAAACCACAGGAAAGTAGGAGCATAACTCATCACAGTTGTACAGGAAGTAAAAGCAGAGTGGGCCAATTTCAGAAAGACCCATTCTGAAATACTGGAAATGAAGAACTTCATCCTGGAATTTAAAAGCACATTAACAGGCATAGGGAGTAGGAACAATTAGGCAGAGGAAAGAATCTCAGTGCTTGAACACCAAATATGGAATTAACCCAGTCTGTCAACAACATAGAAAAAGGGCTCAAAAAGAATGAGTAAAGCCCCCAAGAGATGTGGGATGATGTTAACAAGCCAAATCTATGCCTTATTGTTATCCCTGAAGCAGAAAGAGAAACTGAGAACATCATGAAACAAGCATTCCATTAGATCATCCAAGAAAACCTCCCGTATTTCACTAGAAGGTGACCATTCAAGAGCAAGAGATTCAGCAATCCCCTCCAAGGTATCCACAGGATACCTTGCCCCAAGACACATAGTAATCTGCTTCCACAAAGTAAACATGAAAGAAAAAATCCTAAAGGCAGCAAGAGAGAAAATTCAGACCACTTACTAGGGAAGACCCATCAGAATTGTTTCAAACATATCTGCAGAAACACTACAAGGCAAAAGGATTGGAGTTCCATTTCTAACATTCTCAAAGATAAGCAATTCCTACCAAGAATGTCCTAGCCTGCCAAATTAAGCTTCATCAATGATGGAGAATTAAAATTTTTCCCAGACATCCAATCCCTAATAAAATATGCTACCCCAGATCAGCCCTTCAGGAGATAATTAAAAAGGTGAACAAAGAAAAAAAAAGAACAGTTATACCCATCACAAAAGTACAGGCAAGCACAGAGTTAATGGAGGATGCAGAGCATTCACAAAAATGAAAATATACACATACATAAATAAAAAGTAAAAAGGAAGTAAAGCAATGCCCTACAATCCTTATGACAGGGAAAAACTCTCACATTTCAATAATTAATTTGAACATGAATGGACTGAATGCACCATGAAGAAGCATAGAGTGTCAAGCTAGATAAAGAAGTATGATCTAACATTCTGCTGCCTCCAGGTAACTCATCCAATGCAAAGGATACCCACAGGCTCAAAGTTAAAGGCTGGTAAATGACCTTTCAGGTAAATAGAAAGCAGGAAAGAACAAGGGTAGCTATTCTGATATCAGACAGAACAAATTTTAAAACTTCAAATGATCAAAATTAAAAAGGACACTACATAATGATAGAAGGATTAATCCACCAGCAAGAAATAGATATCTTAAACATATATGCACCCAACACAGGAGCACCAGGTTTTATAAAACAACTACTAAGTACACTGCATTGATACTCACACAGTTATAGTTGGTGACCTCAATATCTCATTAGGTAAAAACCAACAAGGAGATCCAGAGCCTTAACTCAACATTTGATCAAATGGATTTGATAGATATCTACAGAACGCTCCACCCAACCACTAAAGAGTATACTTTCTACTCATCATCACATGGAGTATATGCCAAGTTCAGTAGCATTCTTGGACATAAATTAAGTATGAACAAATATCAAATGATTGAGATAATACCATGCATCTTCTCAGATCACAATGGAATAAAAATAAATATCACCACCACCAAGAGCCTCCCAAAGCACAAAAAGACATGGGTACTAAATGACATGTTGCAGAATGACTTCTGGGTCAACAAAGAAATCAAGACAGTAGTAAAAAGATTCCTAGAAACAAACAAAAGCAAAGACACATCTTAGCAGAATCTCTGGGATGCCATGAAAGTAGAGTTAAGAGGGAAATTCTTAGCATTGCATGCACACCTCAAGAAAATAGAAAGATCACAAGTAAACAGCCTAATGTCACATCTCAAGGAGCTAGAAAGGCAAAATCATCTAAATTTTAATTTCAGTAGAAAAATTCAGATCACTAAGATAAAGTCACAATTGCAGGATGCAAAAGGCAAAAATATCATAGAAAGGATCAACAAGACAAAAACCTGATTCTTTGAAAGGATAAATAAGATTGATGGACTCTTGGTCAGATTGACTAAAAAAAGAGAGAAAGTCCAAATAATCACAATTGGAAATGAAAAAGGCAATGTCACCACTGACCCTGAAGAAATTCAAAAGATTATCAGAGATTATTATGAACATCTGTATGCAAATATTCTAGAAAATTGAAAGAAAATGTAGAATTTTCTGGCATCACACAACCTCCCAAGGTTGAAACAAGAAGAAATTGAAACTCTATACAGACCAGTAACAAGCCAGAAAATTGACTCAGTCATAAGAAAACTCCCCACCAGAAAAGCCCTGGATCATATGACTTCCCAGTTGAATTCTACAAGACATACAAGGAGAAGCTGATACCAACCTTATTGAAAGAATTTCAGGCAATTGAGAATAGTGGACTTCTCCCTGACTCATTTGGTGAAGTTAACATCATATTGATACCCAATCCTGGCAAAGACCCAACAAAGAAAGAGAATTACTGGTCAATCTCCGAGATGAACATAGATGCAAAAACTCTCAACAAATTCAATCAAATAAGTTCCAACAACACATCTCAAGGATCACCCACTATGACAAGGTGGGCTTTATTCCCAGGATGCAGGGCTAGTTCAATATTCAAAAAACTATAAATATAATTCAGCACACTAATTGATGTAAAACCATAAACCACAAGATTATCTCATTAGACACAGAAAAAGCATTCGACAAAATCCAGCATCCCTTGTTGATAAAAACCCTTGAACACCTAGATGCAGAAGTAACATTCCTGAAAGCAGTAAGAGCTATCTATGATAAACCTGCAGACAGCATTTTGCTTAATGGGAAGAAGATGGAAGTATTCCCCTAAGAATCGGAACAAGACAAGGATGCCCTGTCTCACCCCTCCTATTCAACATAGTGCTGAAAGTCTTAGCCAGAGCAATCAGGCAAGAGAAGGAAATCAGGAATATCCAAATGGGAAAAGAGGAAGATAAGCTATCCCTCTTTGTAGACAATATGATTCTATACCTAGAAATTCCTACAAAGTCTTTCAAAAGCCTCCTCTCGCTGGTAAATGACTTTGGCAAAGTCTTGATTTATAAAATCAACATGCATTTATATACACCAGCAAAAATCAGGTGGAGAACCAAGTAAAAAATCCCATTCACAATAGACACACACAC